>NC_137885.1:11720072-11742572 GCF_963924005.1 Protomyctophum bolini
CCCCCCCCCCCCCCCCCCCCCCCATCACACACCACCACTGCTCGGGTCCTGTAAATGTCCCGCGGCAACGTACCAGCGGGTGGCGAGTTATACAGTAGGATCATAACACACCTGGAGGAGGGAGGGAGGGAGGAGGCATAAATGATTCACATCCACCGTGTCGACCATGGGCTCCGCACATAGATAGGCTCGCTGTGCAAACACCCAGCCCGGCCGCTGCATGCTGGTTCTCATCAATCTTGCATGTGGACAATCAAAATGAATTCCTGATGAGGGGATATATAGGCTCACGCTGGTCCCGGGGCGCGCTGCACATTGTACCGCGTGTCCTCTCACTGGGCTGCGGGACTTATGTATATATATATATATATATACGTTTTTATTTTGTTATATATATTCATATTTAAGCATTTGAAACCTGAGACCTGGATTCTACAAGTTTCTACAAGTTTTTTTTTTTTTTTTTAACTATTATGTTCCTACTGTATGTCAGTGGTGCTCAAACAATATTTCATGTCTAGGACCCCAAAAATTATATGAAATTGACTTTGACTTGATTTTTTTAATATATATTTTTTATCCCACGATTTTGTAACCCATTTTTCACCCCTGTGTCAATCATCTAATGTGATCCTGGGCTCTACACACCCTCCACCAACCTAGTCCCCATATATGGGGGACAAGGGGAGAGCAACGGACTTGACCTCATGCTTCCTTCATGCCTGAGTGTCCAAGTTGCTCCTTTACACCTGACAGGGGGGAGTTTCCCTGGTTGGACGTAGCGCGTGGAAGGAACACGTTATTCCAATAAAAAATAAAAAATATATAAAAAAATAAAAATAAAGAAATTGACCCCCATCTGAAAATATGTTGTTCCAGGGAGAACAAAGTTAAAAAAAAAGTTTGCTGTGAAAGAATATATATTCAAAGATTTGCATGCACACATTTCCACGATTTGTCAAAAATAGCAGACATACAAGCTCAAAGCGTGGCACACTCGGTACTGTAAGTACTGTACTTAAGTGCAATTTTGAGGTATTTCATTCCTCCTTCAGCGATCCTAGACATGTTTTGCGCATGCGCACTGCCGTTCACTTCCTGGTTTATTAGTACAATAATTAAATGGAAAAAAATTGCTCACTGCAAATACCCTACATTTGCCTTAATCCAATATGCCATCATTGACAACCTATTATAAGGCATTTTTTTCTGGGGACATTTGGTTAAGTGGCTATGGCCAAATTTAGTCCAAGGAGTGTTTTTCATGCAAAAGTAATGCTTGTAATGAATTCAGAATCATGTAAACACCCTCGTTTGACATGTCACATGCTACTTAAAGCATAATGGAATTCAGAAAATATTGCCTTATAATAGGGTGTCAATGGTGGCATATTGTATTATGGCAAATTTAGGGTATTAGCAGTGAGCAGATTAGGGTAGATTTTTTTTTATCCTGGCTAGTAGACCTAATGTCCTGTCAGAATCAGTTGAGAAACAAAATAATCCAATGTTGTCCAACCTGAGAGGACTTTTTTACTTTATTTACTGGACTATTATGGCCCGACTCAGAGCCGTCTAATAGAAGAGTTACGATATAGAGGGGGCAGAAACCGAGCGCTCGAGCGCTGTCCATGCAGCCTGAACTGAGCCAAGCTGGAGTTGGAAATACATTGTTTTCAACGAGGGCGGCGCAAACGAGAGCTATTTTAAGCATGTGTGCAACATGACAACTGTTTTAAAGTATTGTACAGCAACAACTAAAGTCTCTTTAATGTTTATGCTGTACTATTACTACAAAACAATTTAAAATAAAGGGATTTAAGACCATTAAAGCTGGGCTGTTGCCCGAGTCCAATGCATTTCTGCCTACTTCCGGTCCAGGACTTGGCCCAGTTGGTTGTCCCCACGCTCAATGCGTAGTCTATGTAGGAGAGCCACCATTGGACTGAAGCCTCATGAAGTGAACACAGTTTGCGTAACTCTGTCTATATCTAAGGCTCTGGCCCGACTAAACTGTCTTCTTACAGGTCCTCTCCCTATATGTATACTTTCATATCACTTGATGAAAATAAGCGGGTATTATTCTCTCTCATTGTCAGTGTGCATAATAATGGCATCGTACTGTACTGTACTGTACTGTACTGTACTGTACTGTACTGTACTGTACTGTACTGTACTGTACTGTACTGTACTGTACCACCACCTGCGGTGTTAACTCATTGAGACCTGAAACGCGTCTGTGTCGCCGTAACTTTTAACCACTTCAACCATTATTTTAAACTTTAGCTGTTGAAAAATAGCAGATCTACACGAGCTTGTAGATGTGCTCTTGTTTTGAAAAATCATGAAAACGTGTGCAAATCTTTGAATAACTATTCTTTCACAGCAAACGTGTCCTTGAAATGAAAAGAGTTTGAGCACCTGCAAACTGATACGTTTTTTCAGAAAACCTGTCAGGATTTATTTTGTGGAATCTGGTCTCGTGGTCTCTCAACGTGTTAACCTCCAGTATCTGCAGTAGGAAATGGCCTGCTAGCATGTTTGTCATGTAGCACATATGTTCTCTCTCTCTCGCTGGCATGCTGCCGTGGTTTACCATCAGCCAGCTATGGGTGCGTGTGTGTGCGCGTGTGTGTGTGCGTGCGTGTGTGTGTGTGTGTGTGTGTGTGTGTGTGTGTGTGTGTGTGTGTATGCATGCATGTGCGCGTGTGTGTCTCGGAAAGAGAGAGAAACACATCTTGTGTGCTTATGTGTGTATTTTAAAGCGACAAACGGAATCGACTATTGCGTTAGACAAAGAATATAGGCTACAATTGAACAGAAGGTGCATGGATGGAAGAATGCCGTTATATGACCTGGAAAATATTGTTGCTCGGATCCAATCTCTGCGACGCTTTTCAAAACAAAACCTCCCCCCCCTTCTCCTTTCGTCTCTAACCCATTCATGCCTGACATCGAAACTTTAAAATAGGTCTTCTAAATTACGACAGTTTTCTGAAATACCCATGTTTCTGTATCAAGTGGTGCTCAATATTTCATGTCAAGGATCCCAAAAATTATATGTAATTGGCCGCCGACCCCCCATCTGAAAATATGTTGTTCCAGGGACCTCCCTCAGAAGCAAAGATTTCAGTTAAAAACGTTCACTCCTGTAACAATATATATTCCAAGATTTCAGGCACATTTTCACGATTTTCACGTAGCTTGTAGTCGATCTTGTAGATCTGTTATTTTTAACATAATGCTTTAAAACACCAAAAGGGGTTTCCCGTACAGAATGGGCTAATTCGCCCCGGTCCTCATAATAAACTGGTGCGAATCATATCAAAGCGGTCTCTGCGCACCAGTGGCAATGAAAAATAAATGATTACAGCCTTGTTAGTTAGTTTGGCATAAACTTGCGCACAATTTGCATTGCCGGGGTACACACAATGCATGGGGAGAACGCGTGGGGGGGGGTGTTATGGGAGTGGGGGGGCTTCATCGATACAATGTGTGCTCACTGTGTACTGCCTGTGAACCCACGCCACCAAGCAATTTGAGTCACTTCAATGTAATTTCGGCGCTCCCCCCTCGGGACAGGCCCGTGGCCATATAGCTCCCACACCGCGGTGTTGGTGGCAGGGAGGGGGGAGGAGAAGGGGGACGGGGGGACGGGGACGGGGGGGGATCCCTCTGTGAGAGGCCTTATCCGCACAGAATGGGTAAAAATAGCACGGCCCCTTATTGAGAGCAAATAGAGGGGAGGTGATTGAATCGAAGCAGGACTCCTCTCGTTCACTGCAAATCACGGCAGCGGTGTTTTTCCGCGGGGCGATATAGCACACTGCAATGTGTTACTTGTTTAGACCTGAGGCTGATTCTAAAAAAAAAAGTGCTTCTAAATCCTAACGGTTTTGTGAAAAACCTTTGTTTCTATGTCATTGGTGCTCAAACTTTTTCATGTTATAAGGAACCCCCAGAATTATCTGAATTTGGCTGCGGACCCCCATCTGAAAATATGCTGTTTCAGGAACCCACCAGAAGCTTAATATTTGACTTAAAAACATTCACATGTGAAAGAATATATGCGCCACAGTTTAAAAAAAATTGCTGATCTACAAGCCGCGCTATGAGCTTGCAGAGCTGCTATGTTTCAACAGCTAAAGTATAACGATGCTTAAAACGCCAAAAGGCGTTCCCGTCCTGAATGCGGGTTCAGAGTGTGAAAATGGTCCCTTAATTCCCGGTCTATTTGGACATTGTCAGGGTTAAATTGACGCTCGGGAGTTTGCAGTGTATTTTGCGAAAGCCTTTTCCTATATATACCGGCATCTAATCTTTTATGATGTATTGCCTAATAATGAGAAATGAGGGAGGAGAGAGATGGGGGGGGGGGGGCAATCATTACTGTAGAAATCAAATAGAATTTCTCCTCTGGTATAGAGAAGCCTATATAGTTATAGGCTATTAGATTTGTTTACTTGCCTCAGATGGGGATTGTATTTTTTTCTCGTAAATGTAAATACATTTTTTGTTTCGTAAATCGTACAGCTGGGGCTCTCCAATCCAATGAATCACTTTTTTAATGGCATAACACACGGGGAAGGCGGGAAGCATGCACAATTATCAATCTGTTCATTCCTGCATTGTAGTAATGTAATAATAATAATAATAATAAACTTTATTTATAGAGCACCTTTCATGACACGAGTGCAGCGCAAAGTGCTTTACAATACAACAGGGTATACAAAATATCAAACAACATAACAATCAAGGCATAATCAGTAAAAAAAACAAAGCAAAAACGACATAAAAAATGCATATAAAGACAAAGAAATAGGTAAAAACAGTCGGATTAAAATCAAAGGATTCAGCCAAATGCTAAAATAAAAAAGTGGGTCTTAAGCTGAGTTTTAAAAACATCTAGGGAGGGTGCCAGTCTAAGGTGGACTGGAAGTTTATTCCAAACCGTCGGCCCGTGGAAAGAAAATGCTGCTTCGCCGTATTTTTTCAAAGCCATTTTTTGTGGCTTTTCAAGCAGGCCAGCAGTGGCGGACCTAAGGAGGCGATTTGGGACATACCTGGGCAAGCAGTCCCGAAGATAGGCGTCTAGTAGTCTAATGTAGTACTAGTGGTTAAAGGGACAACTTTATAAAAAGCTTTTACGAGCCATAAGCTCCAAAATGTGCGCTTGAATTCCCCATGCAGGGTCGTGTCAAATAATAATCAACATTAACAATTTTGTAACCCATTTTTTCACCTCGTGCCAATGCCTATAATTTAACCTGGGGAGAGTCCACTTTTGGTCCGACTGTCATTAGAACGACAACCTACCTCAAACCCTAACCTATAGAACCATAACCGCAAAGCGCGGAGCAGCGCATGTTCGCCAACCTTAATCGTTGTTTTTCGCATGTCGGTCCTAAGTCGGATAAGTGTGCGCAACCCGAACTGAACTCATGAACCGAATCGAACACAGGACCTTCTAGCTGTGAGGCGACAGCGCTATACAGCATATTATTAAAGCAAGCATTTTTTTAAACTCAAATCTTTGCTTCTGGGGGTCCCTGGAACAAAATATTTTGAGATGGGGGGTCCTTGGCATGAACAAATGTGAGAACCACTGACATATAGCATTTAGAAGACATTTATGATACATACTGTATAGCTTGCAGAGTTAGTTCAGTCAGATATACTCGAGGGGTTTCATGCCATGCTCAAGGGCGCATATACTCAAGGGGTTAATATGCTGCATATACCATGCGGGTGTATTCAGTGTGTGCAAGACCCACATGTGATTCGCTGATGTGGCAGTCAGCTGACCAATTTGGCAGGCTACTATAAGCTCACTAGACTGCATGCTTTTCCTGCCTTCCTCTGCATATGGTTCCTGGTTGCTGTTATGTGATGTTTGCTCCCACCACCACCCCAGCACCACCGGTGGGCTCTGTTATTTATGTTCCCCATGGGGGGGGGGGGGGGGGGGGGGTTGTTTTTATCTCCCTTCTCTTAATGTTTGATGATGGTGTTTGATTGTGCTGAGCAGGGAGAAATATGTAGCAGAGCCGAACGCCAAGATAAAATATCATATCCACACTTGTATTCTCATATACCTTAATAAATATTGGTTAAATCTAGCCGTGAGTTGTCTGACTGAAATAGAATCGGCCTCAGGGTCTTAATGGGTTAAAAGCAGAGCACATATCGGAGAACGCTGAGATGACAGAGGAGAAAAGGGTAGATAGATATACACGTTCCAAGGGCCCTTTTGTGTGGGAGGTCCCCGGGGGGCCATGTGTCCAGATACACGCAAGGGCAAGACCGAGATGAAACCGAAGATAGATATAGGCAAAGACGCTGACGGCTTGCAAACACAATTAATTCCTGGAAAAGATGGGGAACGTGGCGCGTGGCGTGTGGCGTTTCCCTCCAGATGCTCTTGATTTGGACACGATAGCACAGAGTGGGAAGGTCACACGAACGTGCCTTATTTATTGTCTCCACCAGGGAGAGAGTATGTTTTGCAGTGTGTGTGTGCGTGTGCGTGTGCGTGTGTGCATGTGCGTGCGCGCCCGTCCGTCCGTCCGTCCCTGGATGCCACCGATCAACCTCTGCACCAAATTTTTCAGAACGGCCTGTTATAGCGCCACCAGGAGGCCGACTTTTGTAAAACACATTTCTTTTTATATTACTATACTCCATATTTTGTCCAAAAATCGTTACACACTATCTCTATAGTCATGTGCTCAACACAGATCTGTCCGATATTTCATATTCCATCCTGATTGGCTAACATTGGCTTTCAAAGTTTACAGGATTGGCCCGTTTTGAACAAAAAGCCTCAAATCATGAACGCAGCGTGCAATTTTCGTAAAATCTTTCACAGACGTTCCTACTAGGCTGAGGAATATATCCCACCCTTTTCACATTGGCCTGTTATAGCGCCACCAACAGGTGGACTTTTAGCTAAACACATTTTTGGAAAAAAAAATGCCTCAAATCCTCACAATTGCCATCAAAGGCATAGAAGAAGAAATGGCACCCTTTTCACATTGGCTTATTATAGCGCCACCAGGAGGCCACAACCTGACCTGCCCTGGTGGAGACCTGTGCCCCGAGGGGCACTTTTTCCGGTTTTTACTAATGCACAGGATGGGACGTGACGAGACTGTCTCCAGGTGTCAAGCATTCTATCAAGCTGTATAAGTCCGTCTCCCTCTGTGCCCATGCAGCGTTTACTCCAATGCACGCACGATTACTGAATAACGACACAAAGCACTGCGGCCCAGCCCACTATTGAAGAGGCCCTGCAGCCCATCAATCTTCTCTATATAACCACTCCAGCCATATAGCATCCCTGTTCTTCTCCTATAGAACCACTCCAGCTTCCAATCGCACTTGATTTCGATTCGGTGCAGGTGGGAATGCAATCCGCAGCAAATAAAGGAAATGAAGCAAACGATGTGGCGGGTGAGGAGATGAACACAGTTGGAGACGGAGAAGGCATATTTTACGCAGCGCAAAGATGTCCTGTTACCGTGGATAGACGTGGTCGAATGAGGACGAGTACATTAATCAATTGCTTAAGGAAACACATAAAAACACTGCAGTGTATAGCCTGCAGAATATTCTGTCTGTCTATCTGTCTGTCTGTGCGTGCCGTAAACATGGAGTGCTGTCACTGTGTGGGGACTGGGGAGTAGGGACTTTCATCTCGATAAACTTGTAAACATTTTGCGCTGCTGTCTGTTATATCGGTGCAGCGCTCCATGCCCAAAAGAACAGTGCTTGGCTGCGTGCGGAGAGAGAGAGAGAGAGAGAGAGAGAGAGAGGGGGGGGGGGGGGGGGGGGGGTGGAGGAGAGCGGACCAAATACAGAGGCAATGAACTCGTGTCCATTTTGTCTGTAAAGTATAAAGAGGTTGTGACACAGCAGTATTTGGAGTTAGTTCATGCAGCGCTAACTGGAGGAGGCTCAGCTGTAATTATCAGCTGTCTGTCAGTCTTGCTGATTGATTTCAATCAGCCACGCGTTCTATACACACACCAATCACAGCTCATTCCCTCAACACGGCGGCCCGTTAAAATACCTCTCTCTCCCAAGCTATATATAGATCTCTGCTTCGGTATAGGCTCCCTATGCACATACGCCATTTTGGAAATAACGGGCCTTCTTATTTTTACTTTGCATTTCTACATCGCAGGGGAAAAAAAATACTTTTTCCACCAAGGACCCCCAAATTGACATTTGAAGAGATAATGCCATGCAGGGACCCCCATAAGAGAAGATTTCTACGGCTCTAGCAGTGATTCTCAACTCGTTTCATTTCAAAGAACCCTCAGAAAGAACGAGCGCTGCAGGCCCTCTTGCTTGATTCGATCTTTTCTGCCTGCATGGTCCCAAAAATGTGACATTTCATGAGAAGCTCGACTCACACATTGCGAGACAAGACAAGGGTGGGATTCTATGGGGTCTTTGCACTCACAGGGACCATATGGGGGTGTGAAATAATTGGCTGTGCGGAGATAACATTTTATTTTTATTTTTTTAAGATCAAAGTGTCCGATCGACGGACGGACGAGGCCAGCCAACTGACCTTACAGACCCCCGTCGCTCTGCCATATGTACAGAATACTATACTGTACTGTATATGTGTTTCTATACTGTAGTGTAGGCCTTATACCTGCGGGTAGCGGATTTTGGTTAACCGCAGTTAAGGGAGGATTCGGGTCATTAAAACATATTATAAATTAATATTGGCTAAACCGCGGGTGTAATAATGTGGGAAATAAATTGATGGCATCGATCTATAGGCTTATTATAGTGGGGTTTTTTTTATAGTGGTTCTCAAACTATGTCACTCATGTCAAGAACCACAAAAGTTATCCGTAATTGGCCACCGACCACCATCTGAAAATGTGTTGTTCCACATTAAAAACGTTCGCTCTGAAAGAATATATGTTCAAAGATTTGCGTCACATATTTGCACGATAAAAAAAGAAAATTGCAGATCTACAAGCTCGTAGCGCGCCACTCTGTGCCACCACCCCGCATTCCACGGGTGGTTGCGGATTTATAAATTGGAATAATTAATGAATGCGGTCGGAATAACGGGTGGATTCTAAATATGCACACGCGGATTCGGAAAGCTCATCCACAGGTCTCTAGTATAGGCCTATCATCTCGGGTCGGGTGAGAAACCTCATATGTCAAAAAAAAAAAACGTGTTCCAGGATTTCAAATTCAAGAATATACCGGAAGCAAAAAGTATCAGATCTCACGCTATAATAGAACGGTATAATCTAAAAAAAAAGCACACATGAGGACTCATACAGTACAGGAGAAAAGGCCTTTTCTTGTACAGTTTGTATCAAAGCCTTTGGTGACTTGAGTACTCTAAAAAGAAAGTCACATGAGGACTCGTACAGCAAGGGGAGATATTTAGCTGAGCCAGAGTGTATAGCTTAATTAAAGAGCTGGAGAGACAGGGAAACTCCTGGGCCTTTCCATTGCACAACTTAACTTACTTTTGATGCGATTGTGCAACACCGTATAGTTGCATATATAGTGTGATCGAGCAGGGTGTTTATTTATGAAAACAAAAAGAAGAAAAAACCCAAATAAAGTTGAAATATGGAGATAATAGGTGTCTGCATGACAGCAATGATATATAACTTTTAAACAAACACATAAAAAATGTTTAAATAACGAAAATATGTGAACGGTAAATTGTGCGTTTTATATATAGTGCCTTTATCCAACTGACAAGGCAAACATTTCAAAATTACATTATGCTTTAAGTGGCATGTGTCATGTCAAACTAGGTGGCATTAGTTTTGCACGAAAAACACGCCTTTGGCTAAAAACGGCCATAACCGTCTTCACAAAATGTGATGAGGTCAGCACATTTGGGCAAGTTGCCTATGGCCGAATTTAGCAGGAGTGTTCTTTGTGCGAAATGCAATGGATTCAGAATCATGAAAAACCCCTGATTTGACGGGGTGCATACTTAGTTGAGACTAGTCATTGTTAGACATGCGTTAAGGTTGCGGTTTAGGTGTGCTGCCCCGTGGGAGGTTAGGTTTAGGGTGAGGGTTTGAGATAGTTTGTACTAATGACTGGTCTAACCAATGACTATAGTCTAAAACAAATACTGTCTAAACTATAAGTACTGCACCCGATTTGACACGTCACATACTTAAAGCATATAAAGACATTTTGAAAATGTTGCCTTATATAGGTTGTCAGTGGTACACCCGGCTTATTACGCTAACTATGAAGAAGGAAAAAAAGCCCAGCATAATTATGCAAGTTGGCATGCGGGCAGTTTCTAAACGCTGTTTTCTAACAGAACTTTAGGGTACTCAACATGTCCGTGTTCACAATCTGGCAAGTGGACTACCCGGTATATGTCACAAAAAGACACAAAACATAAGCCACCCACAGAGGACCACATTAATATCTTAATATATTTTATTTACTTTTCTGCTATTGCAACAAGCAACATGCTTAGATGTTTTCTATTTATATTAGGATGAATGTGCGCGACTGTAAAGACGAAACGGAAGTGGCGAGGAGGAGGCCCCATGTGGCCCCCGTGGGCCCCATGTGGCCCCCGGCGGGCCGCCAGTTGAGACTATAGGCCGCAGCCGCCAGTTGCACACCCCTGGCCCTTATATGGTGAGATTATGGATTGACCGTCACTGTCACATTCACCAGCCATGCATGCAGACCAACACGGCTCAACGACAACCTGCGTTAGCAGCACCTCATGGCGCAAAGAAAAGCCATTATCATGCCACAGCGACTGTATAGCAATAAAAAAAATAAACAGAATCTGCGTAAATGACATAGAAGTAGGATTTCCAGAGAGGCAGCAGCATGCTGCATTATACAGTATAGCCCGCCAAGTGGTTAACCCCACTCAGGACGGGAACCCCTTTTGGTGTTTCAAGCACTATACGTTATACTTTTAGCTATTGAAAAATAGCAGATCTAGCAGATCTACAAGCTCCGGGGGTCGGCCGGCCGGCGGCCAATTACAGATAACTTTTGGGGGTCCTTGACATAGAAAACATGGGGGTTTTTTTCTGAAAACTGTCACTCCGTCCTAAATGGGTTTATATATATATATATATATATATATATATATATAAGGTTGGCGGGGTGTGACAGCACAGCACGCCAGAAGGTGTACACAGCCCCGCTCTGCTCTGTCTAAGTCTGCAGCCCTGATCACTTCATCCTCCTGCAGTGCTATACTATCTCCTGGGGCCAATTACATTCCATCAGGCAGGATTCAGGAAGCCGCATACCGGGATAAAAAGATATGAGGGTGTATTCATCCGTCCACACCACCACCAGCAGCAGCACGGCACGCACGCACACACGCACACACACACACACACACACACACACACACACACACACACACACACACACACACACACACAGAGAGTAGAGAGTGTACACAAGAAAAGCGCAACCAAGATAATTATGATGATACTGTATTAAAACCCATTTTGGGGCGGGAACCCCTTTTGGTGTTTTAAGCGTTAGCTTATGCTTTATTTAGCTATTGAAAAATAGCAGATCTACAAGCTCATATAGCTACTAGCTTGTAGGTCTGCTATTTTTGAAAATTCGTGGTGCAAATCTTTGAATGTATATTCTTTCGGAGCGAATGATTTTAACTCAAATATTAGCTTCTGGGAGGTCCCCTGGAACAACATATCTTCAGATGAGAAACTCAGATGACATTTTTTTTAGAATCGGCCTCAGGTCGAAATGGAAGTACAGTGGCAAGGAGAACTGAAGGAGGCATGCATGTGCTGCCGGACATCGTCAGATGTGACGTTGGAGCCCTTAGACCGGGATCCAACTATACGTACGAAACTATAGGCTATGTATATACCTTTCAATCCGAAAATCTGAAAATATGTTGTTCCAAGGACCCCCTCAGAAGCAAGGATTTGAGTTAAAAACCTACACGTTCATGAGCTTGTAGATAATGCTATTTTTCAGCTAAAGCATATAGCATAATGCTTAAAACACCAAAAGGGGTTCCCTTCCCGTCCTGAATGGGTTCAGCACCTCACTCAGTAGTCAACAGAATGAATGAAACAAACCAGTAACCCTGTTTGGATACGTCTTACAACCATCCCATTTTTTGTTGTTGTTTTTGCTGTTGCGATCACACGCTTATATCGTTTGGTCATCAATGCACAATTGATTTTATCTTCTTAAATTGCATAAGACTGCCTGGAATGTATTTCTTCTCTCTCTCTCTCTCTCTCTCTCTCTCTCTCTCTCTCTCTCTCTCTCTCCAACACCCACATGCATGTGTAGGAGTATGGATGACTAGTTCACTCAGTCTGTTGCAGACAAACACATGCCTAACATGTAAAAGTCCATTGTAGTCCGCTTATTCAGAGCAAACGTGATCCCATGAAACTTTACATATTACGGGGCTGCAGCAGACAAAGAGTATAGGGTTCATTGTTTTAAGTATAGTCTATTAATAATCAATCACTATTTTGGCCCTGCGGGCATGCATTAATAGCCGAAAGGTTTCCCCCAAAGTAGTGGAAATAGCTGATTGGCTGTTTTTGCCCAACACCATTGTGCGCCGAAGTATAAATTGGGGCTGAAGTGTTTTAATTCTTTCTGTGCCCACTAGCTGTTAGCATAAATGTAGTTAACCTGTGCCACCATCAGCGTTCACTTTAAGAGAAGGAACAGCCCCATACTTTAACCCATTTAGACCTGACGGAGATTCTACAAATGTCTTCTAAATCCTGACAGTTTTCTGAAATACCGATGTTTCTGTATCAGTGGTGCTCATTATTTCATGTCAAGAACCCCCAAAATCGTGAATTTGGCTCCCCCGACCCCCATCTGAAAATATGTTGTTCCAGGGACCTCCCAGAAGCGAAGATTTGAGTTAAAAAAACGTTTGCTCTGGAAGAATATATATTCAAAGACTTCATGATTTTTCAAAAAATAGCAGACCTACAAGCTTGTAGCGCGGCACTCGGTGCCGCACTATGAGCTTGTAGATCTGCTATATTTCAATAGCTAAAGCATTACATAATGCTTTAAAACACCAAAATGGGTTCATTTCTAGATAGTTCCAGTGATCCTGGACTGCACCAACACAGAGTATATAAGGTGGTTGAATGGAGCTCTCGTCATCATAGACACAAAAAAAGACATAAGAGATTATTTTGGTGCACCACTAGAGACACACAGATCCCCCATCAGTACTATTCATAGTGAACAGTTCAACCAGGTATGTTCATATAAATAGTAGTAGAAATAGATCATATTGCCGTGGATTGAATCGGTGTGTAAGAAAACAACGCAAATAATCTATTTCCTTCGCCGTTTAAGATCCTTCGGTGCTAGTAGACGGATTCTTCTTTTGTTTTTCACTTCTGTTATCAATGAGTGTTCTTCAGTGCTGTAGTACCACCTGGTATGGATGTTTGTCTGTAGCCTTAAAGTCACAACTGCCGCAACAACTAAACATTTGTTCAAAGATTGTTGGACGACCACTTCAGAGGCTCTCTATACATCCACGTATGATAACAGCACCTATAGGGTTAGCAAGTAATATCACCTTAGTAATACTAGCCGCCATGTTTTGCATGGAGAGCATAGGTTGCTGCCTTCAGGAAGGAGATATGGTGTTCCAGCATACAATAAGGTCAGACTGAAGAGGTCTTTTGTCCACCAGTCGACGCTGAGGCTTAATCAGGCTTAGACTGAGCTGTGGACATTGCTCTCTGCCCTTATGTTTCTATGTATGTAACTGTATTCTCTTTTTTTGTCCTGTGTTATGTCACATGTGTGTAGATGTGTTGCATACAAGGCCGCTGGGTCGCCGAACAAATGTCAGTGCAAACTGACAATGAAGTACTGTATCATATCATATATGATACACACACACACACTCAACAATAGGTTTAGGGTTGTGTTTTGGGTATAGGATGTCGGAACTGTTTTAGTACGTCGGACCAAACGCATGCATTGTAAACACACGCGCGCGCATTTACACGGCCATTGATTATTTCATACAAATATAACTCGTGCTTGGGACTCGTTGACAGAACGGTCGTCGGGCACCACCACCACCATGTTCTCACTCGCCGACTCCCTCCCCAGTGTCTGGGAAATCCCACGTGAGAAGACCGAAGCCTCTGCCTCAGAGAGAGAGAGAGAGAGAGAGAGAGAGAGAGAGAAAAGACTAGCATTCTCCCCCCTGGGGCACTTCCTGGGTCTGACACTAACGCTAATCTCTTTGTTAATAAAATCACTCTATGGGTATGTGATATGTGTAAATTATAACCCGGCACTCATCGCTGCCCACATTATCTGACCTCGGTTTTGATAACCTCGCGCAGCGACGAATGACTGGACGATTATGCGCACACGCACGCGCACACGCACACACACACACACACACATCTATAATGATAACCCGGTACCAACTGTATATACTGTTCTCCATCTATTCGTTCATTTTCTTACCCTAGGAATAACCCGGTCCCTAAGGAGAACTATACTAGTGTGGAAGACACTCCTCACAAACTGACAAGTGACTTTTCCAGGTTATCTAGTCTTGTGGGGACAACGCCGGTCACCAGATCATAGCAAGAACATCCATCTCTCTCACACGTACATTGTCGCACGCGCGCGGCACACAAACACACACACACACATAACCTATTATATCCGGGCTCTGATGTTGCCCCTCTCGTATACATGTTTGATTCTGGCCCTGGCAAGCCCGAAAAACAAGACTCGGTGGTAATTAGCATGTCTTCTACAGACACCTCGACAGCTGCTGTGATGGGGGGGGGGGGGGGGGGGGTTGGGAGGAGGAGGAGGGGGGGGGGGATAGGAGGGAGAGAGGGAGAGAGGGAGAGAGCGAGCACAGTGTGCAGCAACAGTAGTCAACGTTCAACAGTAGTGTTCAATCATGTGTCATGGAGGGCCAAGTGCTGTGTTCAGGATTTCATTCCAAAAACCAGCATTACACCAGCTGACCTCTCTGATTTGTACACGTATAGTATTTGTATTACGTTACGTAGCTGTTTTCACTAGTTTGGGTCCCTCGGCCTCATTTACTTCCTTCAATACTTTGTTATCCTTCTTTTTTTTCTTCACGTCTATACGTTCCCGTCACTTTCTCCCTATCTGGCTCTCATCACATCTCTGTCTCACATCTCTGTGTTCTTAGCAAAAAAAAGTAGCCGATCTACAAGCCCAAAACGCGTCGCACTGCGACGCGTTTTGAGCTTGTAGATCGGCTACTTTTTTTTAGCTATTATTTGAATTGAAATCCTGAATAATTTTGTGCTATTTTTCAATTGGAATCCTGAAAAGTAACATTTTTACTTAATTTCAAATGCCTTTCCCAAATGCCTTTAATTGTAGTTGTATGTTGACTTTATAAACTAAATACATTGGACATAAAAACTTAAGCTATACTGATTTAGACTGAGGTAATTAAAGTGGGTCATACATGTTTGCAAATCAATAATATACTGTATATCAGTATTCTGATATTAACCTGAGGGCCGCATTAAGTGAAGCAAAGCAAAGCAAAGTTACTATGTTTATACCCAGGGTAACTGGACTAAGCTCAAGAACTTGTTTACAGCCTGCAGGCCCTGCTCATAGAACATTTCATGGTATGGGGTTCAATGCCTTGCTCAAGGGCACTTCAGCGGTGGTAATTTTAACGTGCCGGTCCGGGGATACGAACTAGCGACCTTCCGATATCAAGACCACCGCTCCGCAAACCGTTCGGCCACCGCTGCCCCTATGATGGTTGGGCGGGGGGGGGCTGCATGTGTGGCCCCGGGGGCCGCCAGTTGCCCATGTATGACTTATAGCCACCCCTCTTCTCCCATTCATTTCTCCATCTCTCCGTCTATATATATATATAGCCGTATACCGGGCCCCTATACACAACACCTGAAAACAAAATGTCTTGTCTACACGACGACACACATACATCCATCTGTCATTTCACCCGTGGCGTTTCCATTGACGTATATACGGCCATATACACGGCTCTTTGACCCCCTTGACCTCAACTCTCGGTATATAGCTTAACCTTAGCCCTGCTTAATGCAAACCGTCGGCCCGTCTAACCCTCAACCACCGCCCCACCCCACCCCCCCCCCCTCCACCCCCCCGAGATAAACGCCTGGTACGGAACATTTGGTGTTTGACAACAGCAACCCCCCCCCTCTTTCATTCTCTCTCTCTGATACACACACGCGCGCACACATTCACACGTGCGCACACGCGCGCACACACACACACACACACACACGGCCACGCACGCGTCAGGACATGAGAGAGAGAGGGGTGGTAATATGGAGGTTGGCATCATGGCATACTGCAACTTGAGGAATCCCTGCGGTGCATATCTCTTTTAGACCTGAGCACGATTCTACAAATATCTTCTAAATCCCGACGGTTTTCTGAAAAAAGCCTCATGTTTCTATATGTCAGTGGTTCTCAAACATTTTCATGTCACTGACCCCCCAAAAATATATGTAATTGGCCTTACGACCCCCCCCCCCCCCCCCCCCCAAGAAGCAAAGATTTGAGTTAAACAAAAACGTTCGCTCTGAAAGAATATAATGTTCAAAGATTTGTGCCACACATTTTCACCATTTTTCAAAAATAGCAGACCTACAAGCCCGTAGTGCAGCACTCGGTGCCGCGCTACGAGCTTGTAGGTCTGCTGTTTTTCAATAACAGAAAAAAAAAGTATAACATAATGTTTAAAACGGGGTGCATACTTAGTTTAAAAGACTATAGTCACTGGTTAGACATGGGTTAAGGTTAGGTTTAGGTGTGCTGACCCGTGGGAGGTTAGGGTCAGGGTGAGGGTTTGAGATATAGGTTGTAGTTGTAGGACTAATGACTGGTCTAACCAATGACTAGTCTGAACCAAATACTGTCTAAACTAAGTATACTGCACCCGTTTAAAAAACCAAAAAGGGGTTCCCGCCCAAAATGGCTTATAGCAGTTGAGGAACAGGCGGTTGGGTTGTGGGGGGGGGGGGGGGGGAGGGGGGCTGCCATGCGTGGGCAGCACAGTGGGGAGAGAGAGCACAGCAGCACAGTGGGGAGAGAGAGAGAGAGAGAGATGATGCCACCGCTTCCACATTCACAGGGGAGGAGGAGGAGGAGGGGAGGCGTCACTTCCCTACAAAACCACACGCTATCCCTGACTGATATTATTATTATTAGGGTTGAAAACCATCTATTTAAACACCCGCTGGGACAAACCCAGAGCAGTGTATGTTATGTGTTCATATTTTATTTTTATTTAAGACAACCGTGTCATACAAGTCTATTCTTTTTTTTCCCCCCCACAATGATACAAAAAACAAAGAACCCACTTTGGGCCCGGGAACCCCTTTTGGTGTTTTAACTTAGGTAAGCATTATGTTAAATGCTTTAGCTGTTGAAAAATAGCAGATCTACAAGCTCGTATAGCGCGGCACTGCTACTTTTTAAAAATCGTGAAAATTGCGGCACAAATGTTTGAATATATATTCTTTCAGAACGAACGTTTTCTTTGCTTCTGGGGGGTCCCTGGAACAACATATTTTCAGAAGGGGGTCGGCGGCCAAATACAGATAATTCTGGGGGTCCAAGTTGACATGAATTAGTTTGAGAACCATGCACCGACATAGAAAACTGTCCTAATTTAGAAGACATTTCAATTGGTTCAATTTGATGGTTGCTTGCAGCTACATCCATTTACATTCTTTCTGTCTACATGCGTCTACATTTGGTTGCAAGGAGTTACATGGCGACCCATTTGTGTGGTTTGGGCTCAAGCCATGTGTTATACTTCTTTGTACAATGGATGGCATGCAAATAGACCATCTTAGGCATGCATTCAACTCAACTCGACTTTCACGATTCTTTTTTTTTTTCAAACACAAAATTATTTTCCAGGCAAATTTACTAAACTGAAATCTAATTTCTCTCCAAAAGCCCTTGAATAGGATGGAATAAATTACGATTAAGGATCACTGTGATTTAAATGTAGCATTAAATCAATTAAAATCGTTACCTGTTTGAATAATTTGAACAACATGCCTATATACCGATCATTAACCGTGATCGAGACAAACGTTTGAAATAACCGTGCTGTTGACTTGGCTATACCGGTGGGGGGGGGGGGAGGGGGGGTTCATACCCCCAGCAAATTCAACCGGGACGGGTCGGGAAGGTTTTGCCCGGACATAAGGCAGCACCTGGCCATCTAGGTTGGGGGGTTTGGGCGTGCAGATGGGGGGCTAAAACAAATGCGCCACCATAAAACCACCACCTTGTTACAGAAACCATGACAACTGCTTTAAATGCAACACCCATGGGCCCAACAGTATATAGACTAATGGCACTGCAGGATAGTGCACGGCTAGAGTCTTCTCGACGCCGCCACTATCTCTGGCTGAGATAATGAAGACAGTTGACTCCATTCCAGCTGTCAGTGTCGGTATAGCAGGCATCTGCTACGACAGTAACTCAAGTCCTGGGGCAAAAGCTGTCACCATGAGCAATCACAAGGAAACACTCACATGGAACCACCACACATGCAGGCTAATGGTATTTACCACACACAACCGTTGAATCCACCCAAGAAATGGGTGCGAGTGTGTTTCGGGTTATATACCCCTTAGAATCATGACATTGAGGTATATTAAACTGGTAAATTAGAAAACATAAATGGAAATGTGACTTTGTGTTGATGGTTTATTATAGTCTTGCGATACCAGACCGTTGCCTCTCGCAGTTTCCAAATGCTTTCATCATACAGTCTGGACCAACGGAAGAGCTGCGAGTAAACTATACAAAGCGGAAGCGGAGCCTCCCTCCCCACTTCCGTTTCGTCTTTACAGTCGCGCACATTTATCCTAACATAATTAGAAATCATCTAAGCATGTGTATAGCTTGTTCCTTAGCAGGAAAGAAAATACAAAAATAAAATGTAACGATATTTTTTAAATATATTTCCGTGAACGGAAATGGCAGCTTCCGTTATTCTCAGCTCACGGGGGGGGCTATAAGGTCCAGACTCTATATACAGTAGCATTCGGAGATGGTGGAATAGTTGTCTGGCTATACGCGAGACTATTAACTAGCCGAGTTTCATGATTCACGGGGCTTGCTCTAAGGCCTCCTTCACACGTGTACACGTTTTGGGCCACCACAATGCTTTTCCAATGGGAGTTTGATCAAACATTTGTGTTTGATTGCTGATTGCTGGTGGTGTTCTGCCCCTCATCAAACATTTTTTTTTTGGTCAAACCATGTGACTCCCATTGGAAAAGCATTGTGAATGAGGCCTAAGAAGGCTGGTTGACTTTACTAATATTCTATGGTCCTATACAGCTATATCCTTCATCCTATGGTCCATCATTAGACCATGCTAGATGTCCTATACAGCTATATCCTTATTATTATTTATTATAAGGCTTGAATCTCACAGTGTTCTCCTCCCTCTCTTGCTTTCCTAATCCCATCTAAATAAAGAGGAGACACAAAAGGGCTGTCTTCCACAAATTCACCTTTCTGAAGTAAGCGTGCCTGCACGGATCTTAACCCATTTTGGGCGGGAGCCCCTTGTTGGCGTTTCAAAGCATTCTTTTACGCTTTAGCTATTGGAAAATAGCAGATCTACAAGCTCGTGGGGCTGCTATTTTTGAAAAATCGGGAAAATGTGGTGCAAAGCTTTGAATATATTCTTCCAGAGCCAACGTTTTTAGCTCAAATCTTTGCTTCTGAGCAACATATTTTCAGATGGGGAGCCAATTACATAATAATCGTGGGGAGAAACATGCGTTCTTCAGAAAACTGTTAGGATTTAGAAGAACATTTCCTAGAATCGTCCTCAGGTCTAAATGGGTTAAAACGCATTAAGTGTTTCCATGCTCTTGATTACATAATTACGGTATCTAATGAGTCGATTACCTCAATGTCTGTCTGAGTGAGTCACTCGCCAATCTCTAAACTCTACCTCTTCAGGCTCCACATCCTCCCCGAGCATTTCTCATCTCATTGCCCGCGTGCGTGTTTTGCATAATTATTAGATAAATCCCTAGCTCTGTTATTTACATAGATGTGTTTACTTGTCTCACAGATGCCATGTATGTTATTTAGATAATGCTATTTAGACAGATGCTGGGCCGTCGTCGTCTTTTGTTGCTCACAGCTGTTTCCTTAGTAGTTAACTTAGTGTATGGGGTATGATGTCATGTCTATGTTCCCTCAGCCCTATTGCCCTGTCGGTGTTGGGTGAAATCACTATATCTACGAGAAATATGGGAGGGGATGGGGAGGGGCAGAGCCGTCTAATAGAAGGGTTACGATATAGAGGGGGCAGAAACCGAGCGCTGTTCATGCAGCCTGAACTGAGCCAAGCTGGAGTTGGAAATACATTGTTTTCAACGAGGGCGGCGCAAACAAGAGCTATTTTATGTGTGCAACATGACAACTGTTCTAAAGTATTGTACAGTAACAACTAAAGTCTCTTTAATGTTTATGTTGTACGATTACTACAAAACAATTTAAAATAAAGGGATTTAAGATCATTAAAGTTGGGCTGTCCTGAGTCCAATGCATTTCTGCCTACTTCCGGTCCAGGACTTGGCCCAGTTGGTTGTCCCCACGCTCAATGCATATAGGCTATGTAGGAGAGCCGCCATTGGACTGGCCCCATGAAGTGAACACAGTTTGCGTAACTCTGACTATATCTAAGGCTCTGGGGAGGGGAAGCTGTGCCCCTCCCCAAACCCCTCCCACCCCTGTGGTGTGTGGTGCCATTCAAAGTCAGTGTCATCCAGTCCTCACCGATTACTGATGTTTTTAATCACTTTTTTTAATTTTAATAATTATATTCTAATCAATTTGATTTGGAAAGTTTCATTAAAAATGCAAGAAAAACAAACGAAAAAAACAGCTAATCCACATGCTCACGGTGTATTAGGTTTAAAACCGGTACGCATGGTATACCAATGTAAAAAATAAAGTCAAATGTCTGGCACTTATATTAGAACTTATTAGTGACCTAGGCAGCGGTGGCCGAGTGGATTGCGGAGCGGTCTAGATACCGGAAGGTCGCCAGTTCGAATCAGCGATCCGACACGTTAAAATTACCACCGTTGAAGTGCCCTTGGACAAGGCATTGAACCTCTACCATGAAATGCTCCATGTGGGCCTTGCTGTAAACAAGTATCTGATGCTTAGTCGAGTTACCCTTGGTAAACATGATTTACCAGAACGCATTTCTTCTTCTTCTTCAGATCTGCTGATTTAGTGAAATCATGTCAGAATGGAATCCATAGAGTCCATCAACACAGTCTGCGTTTTTGACACATACCCACAATCCCCGTCACTCTGACACGTCACTCAAATCCCCGCCGCTCACCCCAGGCAAGCCCTCCAGGTCATCGATGACATCACGTGACATCAGTCTCCTGGTCACCCAAGTGCCCAGGTCACCGTGACATCATGTGAAAAGGTTCCATACATGGGAATTCCCAGCGCTGATGCCCTAATTGCCTAATACAATCCCTGTTATGTCCCTGTTATGTATATGGAGATCGCTGACTGTGATCAATATTAAGCCCATATATGGGAATGCCAATATTATGATCATATTGTGACAGTCTCATGATAACCACTGTGGTTGCCGCAGAGGTCACAGTTTGCATTTCCCGTCAGTCAGTCAGTGTATCACTGAAAATCCCCATACATGGGGAAAGCCCCCATATATGTTGCCCATGGTCTCGTGACATCGCATGACATCATCAGGGATGGAGACTGATGTCATAGTAAATGCGACCCGCTGTCACAATTAAGCCCATATATGGAGATCCCTGATGTCATCAATATATAGTATATGGATATACGTCAGAACCTGTTCTGACATTCCATATGTTGATCGTTCCCCATCCAGCCTTCCCCTTCGATGTCTCCCTTTTGACTGATACCTGTCCAGTCAAACTCTAGACGGGCCCGCCCCAAAGTTATTAGTGCAGCCGCCCGCGCCCGGCAGCCTCACCTAGAGTTCTCAACAGGCGTATAGTTATTGTCACACTTTTTGAGAGGTGCAACCACTCCAAGGAACAGCAATGTCCGTCCTAACCTATGTGACTATATGTTTGGAGTACCAGTAGGGGCAAAAGTGGAGCTGTTGTGCCAGCAACAGAGCGAGAGAGATAGTGTTGCACTGTTGCCTGCTAATTACAGAGAGAGAGAGAGAGCGAGAGAGAGAGAGAGAGAGAGAGGCAGGGGGAGAGGGGAGTTGCACCACTCAGTTCACATGGGTGTGATTTTTTATTAATATTAGCGCCCCATAAAAAACATAATATGAAATATGGGTCCGTGGCCTAATGCATATCAAACGTGGGGGTCCTTGACATTAAAAAGGTTATTATAAGAATCACTGCACTGCCGTACATGCAGCTCCTTTTC
>NC_137885.1:11745072-11747572 GCF_963924005.1 Protomyctophum bolini
CTATATTGACGCACCACCACCACACGGAGGTTGGAGGAAATGCTGCTCATTTTATACTTCAATTCCACTTCAATTCCACTGACTGCCGAGAGAGTCCCTCGCGATCTCGTACACGCACGCGTGTGTGCACGTGGTGTACACTGACGTACACACGCGCGCGCGCCAACGAGTTCAATAATTAGTCGATAATGCAGTTGCAGTATAGCACTAGCAGCCCACATGCATAAATGAACGCTAACAGCACTAGTGTGTGCGTGTTCAACTCGTGGGGAGCTGTCCACTCCAGGCAGGGTGCTGAAACAGGCTCTCTGACTTCTGGACGCATTATAGGGTGACAGTCAAGTCGACGACCGCCTTTTTTGGGTGAGTGTAGTTGTGTGAACCCTATAAAGCGCCTGCGGTTTTCCGAGGCTGATGTGTGACTGTGAACCCCAACCTACATTTCAAACGGACCGACTCTACGGCGGAGTTTAAATCAGACAGCAATTACTGCAGGAAGTGTGGAACTCGGGTACCCTCTTATGGCAATCTTTAGCATAACGATAAAAAAGAACATTTTTTTCCCACCACGTTTCAAGAATTAGCAGAACTCACTTTAATAGCAACACAATTATAGTGCGGTTTATATATATTTATTTATATATATATATATATATATATATATATATAAACCCCATTTAATCAATGTCTTAAAAATACTAATTGAATGACTTAAAATAAAGAAGATTATAGCCTATAACAACAAATTGACGTCCCGTCCCCCCTGCTCTTTTAGACAATCAACATAAAAATATATCAACAATGGACTATTTATTTGCCATTTTGAGAAACCCCCTATAGCCTACGTATAGATATTCGGCACAATCAATTATTTGATTTCCATTGGGCATTCAATTAATCCTTATTCGTCAACTGGCCCTTCAAGGCGAAGTGATTTCGCAAATTCGATTCTCCCCCTATATAGCCTGTACACTTTCATGTTCTGCATGAGTTGCCTTGCTGTATAGAGCACCGCTGTCTACGACCCACGGGATTACCTATATATTACAATCATTGTTGCAGTGTTTCTCTCTCTCTCTCTCTCTCTCTCTCTCTCTCTCTCTCTCTCTAACACACTCTCTCTCTCACACACACACACACACACACACACGCGCGCGCACACACCGGGCAGCAGCTACAGTGCAGGCAGGCCAGATGTGCGGGACTGAACCGATCTTTAGGTGAAATCGCAAAAAGGGGGCTGCCAGGGCAACGAACGACGAAGCAGCTCGCCGCGTGTACTATGATGATGATGATGATGATGATGATAATGAGGCTGCTGCCGCTGTGCTCAACAACACCTCGACAAACCATTAACGGGACGACGACGTGCTAGTCTGGGAAGGAACGGGAAAAGGTGGTAGACGTACTAGACTCTCTACGTCGCATGATGTTGTGGACTCACTAAAAAAGAAAAAAGGCAGCCCCAGCCAGACAGACGGTCGACACTCGACAGCCTGCCCAGGAGGAAGGAAACAATACCACGGGCGCCTTGCCAGACTGCTGCTGCCTCTGCTGCTGCGAAGAAGAGCCCCGACCGAGATCCAGGGCAATTGAAACAAAGGTGCTAAAGAAAGACCCCCACTTCTCCGTCTCTCTGTGTGATCGGAATCTGATGGCGTCGGATCGTAATTTAGGTAACCCCGTTTTCTTCAGCTCTGGTCCATATGTGCCAATGCAACGGCAGCAAGAGCAGTTGTGGTGTACTGTAAGGCTATGGACCAGAGCTACCGTTTTCTATACATTTCAATTCAGAGCTATGGAGGCTATATTCTTTTTTTTGGGGGGGTGGGGGGTCTGGGTGAGGGGTAAAGGTTTGAATGGTGATTCATTATGTGCGCTGCCCGGCCATGGACGTTTGTGAAGGTCTGCCTGCCACGATTACAACGGGAAACTGTTACGTATCACCGTGTAGTTTTCTCCCCCCCAAGTGAATTTTTACGAAGCTATATGTGTGCTCTGAACATTTGGTTTGAAGCACAACTGCCTATAATTTATAGGCTATGTGCTATATACAAGGATTAACTAGACTTTATAGTTGAGACTTGACGTGCTTATACACACTCGGACCGGTGCACGGCAAGAGTTTGAGACCGCATGCAAGGCAGCCTGCAGGCAGCTGGACCTCAGTTAGCACTGATTGTCCTGTCAATTGATGGACGAATTAACGGGTCTCTGCATGCCTCCGCATGCAAATGAGGCAAAGAGTCCCTGGCTCCCTGCGTGTCACTCTGGGTCGCTTATCAGCCCTAGAGTTTCATTGTTGTGTCTCTGAGATAAGATTAATAGGCCTACAACATGTTGTAAAGAAGTTGATGGTGATGATGATGATGATGATGATGATCATGATCAATATCAGCGGCATGGAAATGCATGACATGGATGGATGGAGATGATGTGGTATTGGCACCAATACCCATCTGTGTGTGTGTGTGTGTGTGTGTGTGTGTGTGTGTGTGTG
>NC_137885.1:11750072-11775072 GCF_963924005.1 Protomyctophum bolini
GACGCATGATTCATATACTTGGTCGAGCGATGTTGTCACTCGTCCGAGAACAGCCGACCTGTAAGTTACATAATTATATGCGACGCGTTGTGAGCTTGTATAGTCTGCTATTCTCAGCCGTTTTGGTATTTAGTTTTAGTCGTAGTCTTTTGAATACATTTCCATTTAGTTGTAGTCCATCCTTTAGTCACCTGAAATGTTTTTGTTTTACTCCAGTTTTGTGTCGACTAAATCTACAGTTGATTTCGTCAAATCAAATGTATTTTGACGGGCGAAAATAGACAGAGCTTGTAGATCTGCTATTTGCACAATAAAAAAAAAATGGAAAGCTTGAAATAATCATGATATTGATTGATATTGAGCTAGTATATCTACTATTTTTGAACCATTTAAAAAAAAAAGTGTTAACAAATTTGAATACTATGGATAATTTTTTTAACACAAATCTTCTCTTCTGGGGTCCCTGCATGGCGTGAAAACAATACAGTACCTCATTTTGGGGGTCCTTTTGAATATAGAATCGGCCTCGGGTCCTAATGGTTTTAAGTACGTCGGCGCTTTTGACGTTTTTAAAAGCTATATTGCCCGCCACGGCCAGCGATTGCAGCACGCACGTGGCCCTTAACCTTCCGTCCCAGGCCCCCCCCCCCCCCCCCCCCGCTGTACAGCCGTGGAAAAGGCCACCTTTTTACTCCGGCGATTTCACGCGCTGATTGGCGGTTAATGGTCAAAGTCTTGACAGATACAAGCTGTAGAAAAAGTGGCGAGCGCGGATTCCTTCCATGTCAACTGTGACTGTAATGCGAGGCGTACACGTGTCAGGGCCGCTGTCTCCCCTCGCAAACCACTGATGGGTTCATCCGTTTCTTGTGCGATGCCGTGGAAAGAATCGGTAAATCGATGGAGCCCTCTCGCCTCTCTCGGTGCAAAACCCTAACGCCGCACATGTACAGAAGATGTCTTTGCACACAGTGCTCTCTGACTGTCAACCTTGAGAGCCCAGCACTTTTCCATTCAGAGACGGAGACTTGCATTTTCAAAGAAGCTATTGAAAATAATGCATTTTTTTCTTTTTCTTTTACCCAGTTCTTCACCATCACCTTTTCTCTCCCCTCCCCTCTCTCTCTCTCTCTCTCTCTCTCTCTCTCTCTCCCTCTCTCTCTCTGTGTCTCTCTCTTTCTCCTTTTCTCTGTGGGTAATTTTCCACCACCATACACCGCCTCGTCCAATCACTTTGATGTTGCCACTTTTATTTGTGTTGTGGCCATGAACATGTTTTTCCTCTCGTCTTTTCACTTCAGTGTATACTCTCTTTCCCGTAATGAGGAGACAATGGGCCCTGTTTTGTCCGTGTAAATGTCTGACGTGTCATGGCTAAAGTGTGCTTGCTTCATCCTGGTAACCGTTGCTACCTCTTGACAAGAAAGTCTATAAATACATACGAGCACAAAACACTCGGGCTGTCATTCGCCAGTCAGTGGTTGCTCGCTGCCCCACTGTGAGCACGAGCGTGGCAGGTGATTTTCGTGACATTGCTGGTGGGAATGACAGAACGAATAAATACAAATATTGTCTTTCAGACATACTGTACGACGTATACAGCCAACACATTGGAATTGCAAGGTGTGACACGAATACGAATAGTAATTCCCTGTTGGCCCCACAGACGGTGTGGAAATTCTGTTCACGAAAATGTTGCTTTCTCTCCGTTCCTTTTCGGTATGACTCACCATAGTGTCCCCTCAACCCTGTTGCTTCTGCAGAGAACGTCACAGAGATCAAGACGAACATCTTTGTCACAAGTTTCGGGCCAGTGTCTGACACAGAGATGGTGAGTACAACAGCAGTGAATAACACGAAGGGCTTTTAACCCATTTAGACCTGGCATTTAAAACAAATTTTAAAAAATGTCTTCTAAATCATGACAGTTTTCTGAAAAACCCATGTTTCTATGTTCGGTTTGCATGTTAGGTTTGCAAACATATTCATGTCAAGGACCCCAAATATATATGACATTGGCCGCCGACCCCCATCTGAAAAATATGTTGTTCCGGGACCTCCCCAGAAGCAAAGATTTGAGTTAAAATGTTCACTCTTCAAAGATTTGAGGCACATTTTCCCGATTTTTCAAAAATAGCAGACCTACAAGCTTGTAGATCTGCTATTTTTCAACAGCTAAAGTACAAAATAATGCTTAAAACACTAAACGAATTCCCGTCCCAAAATGGGTTTTAAGCGATAATCTTTTAAAACATTTTGACAAGAACACAATTTCACTTGCCCTTCACTGTCAACAGATTGAAAGAATTACGGTATTCGGTGTTGCAATGCTGACATATCCATAAAAAAGAGATTGAGAGAGAGAGAGAGCGAGCCTCACTTGCAAGATAGCTCTTTTTACTGCGATGGGAATAGAGTGCTACAGTTTGCAGTCGACCGTATAGCTCAGTGGGTAGAGCAGTCTCCTGGGACAATGTTCCCAAACTGAGGGTCGGCAACCCCAAGGAGAGTTTCCAGTTGAAGCTTAATGTGCAACATTGTTTTTTTCACTCAACAGTGAACAAACCAACATACAGTATAAGTGTATACAGTATGCAGGGTATCTGTCTATTTCTACCTTTCTGACCTTTTTAACCCAGTAGACCTACCATCGATTCTTCTAAATCTTAACCGTTTTCTGAAAAACCTATGTTTCTTTGTCAGTGGTTCTCAACTTATTTCATGTCAAGTACCCCCAGAATTTTATATATTTGGCCGCAGGGACTGCCCCGGAAGCAAAGATTTGAGTTAAAAACGTTCACTGTGTGTATATTAAAAGATTTGCGACACATTTTAACGATTTTTCAAAATTAGCAGATCTACACGTTCGTAGATCTGCTATGTTTCAATAGATAAAGTTTAAAACACCAAAAGGGGTTCCTGCCCAAACTGGGTTAAAACTCTAAAATGAAAAAAGAAAACTCATAGTAAGACCATTACTATGTCAATAAACAACAAACTATACTTTTATAAAATGGTCAACCATTGGGGAGGCCTACTTTGGTTAGACATCCCATTGGTTAGACAGCATTGGTCCGACTGGATTAAGGTTAGTGAGGTGTGCGTTAAAACGACCGGATTAAGGTTGGTGAGGGGTGCGTTAAAACTACCGGATTAAGGTTGGTGAGGGGCGCGTTAAAACTACCGGATTAAGGTTGGTGAGGGGCGCGTTAAAACGACCGGATTAAGGTTGGTGAGGTGTGCGTTAAAACGACCGGATTAAGGTTGGTGAGGGGTGCGTTAAAACGACCGGATTAAGGTTGGTGCGGGGTGCGTTAAAACTACCGGATTAAGGTTGGTGAGGTGTGCGTTAAAACGATCGGATTAAGGTTGGTGAGGGGCGCGTTAAAACTACCGGATTAAGGTTGGTGAGGGGTGCGTTAAAACGACCGGATTAAGTTTGGTGAGGGGTGCGTTAAGACGACCGGATTAAGGTTGGTGAGGGGTGCGTTAAAACGACCAGATTAAGGTTGGTGAGGGGTGCGTTAAAACGACCGGATTAAGGTTGGTGAGGGGTGCGTTAAAACGACCGGATTAAGTTTGGTGAGGGGTGCGTTAAGACGACCGGATTAAGGTTGGTGAGGGGTGCGTTAAAACTACCGGATTAAGGTTGGTGAGGGGTGCGTTAAAACGACCTGATTAAGGTTGGTGAGGGGTGCGTTAAAACGACCGGATTAAGGTTGGTGAGGGGTGCGTTAAAACGAGCGGATTAAGGTTGGTGAGGGGTGCGTTAAAACGACCGGATTAAGGTTGGTGAGGGGTGCGTTAAAACGACCTGATTAAGGTTGGTGAGGGGTGCGTTAAGACGACCGGATTAAGGTTGGTGAGGAGTGCGTTAAAACGACCTGATTAAGGTTGGTGAGGGGTGCGTTAAAACGACCGGATTAAGGTTGGTGAGGGGTGCGTTAAAACGACCGGATTAAGGTTGGTGAGGGGTGCGTTAAGACGACCGGATTAACACTTTATTTGTCAGTACATGTCAGAGTTGTTTTCGTCGACTAAAACAAAGACGAAAGATGTCCGTCGACTACCTTTTTTCACTGACGGAAACAACATGGAAACTAAATGAAAACTAAGCTATGATGACTAAAACTAAGACTAAATAAATATACTGACAATTTTGTCAACAAAGAAAAACTAGATATGTTAGGAAGTGACTAGTGGACAAGAGATCCAGTATAAGTCAGTTTACACTGCGACGCGTTGTGAGCTTGTAGATCAGCTATTTCAGCAAGTGTAAAAGCAGCCATCAACGCCCGCCAAAACACATTTCAGTCGACTAAATCACCTGTACATTTAGGCGACTAAAATCTCAAGACATTTGGTTGACTAAAACTAGACTAAACACTAAAACATTCCGGGTGACTAAAATGTGACTAAAACTAAATGAAGACATTCTAGAGACTATGACTAAAACTAAAATCAAAACTTTGATGTGCCAACGCCGCACTTTACAGAAATATCCGGTTCCGTCCCAATAGGAAAACGCATTACATTACTTCTATCATTAATGTCTTACACAAAATGATAGATGACACATGCCATACTAATATTCACGGCTTATAATTCCCTTGAAAAGGTTATACAGATGTGATTGATTGATTGATAGCAGCTGACCACTCTGTGGCTCATAAAAGCGTGTCGGGCTTACTAGCACTAACAGTGTCATTAGTCTAAGGGGTTCGGCGTTGCATTTGCGTTGCCATTGGCGCCTTCATTTCTTAGCCTTGGAGCCAGTCGATATTTGCGCGTGGTGGTGGTGGTGGAGACGTGGGACGCCTGTGATGGATTTCTGCATCAGCGCATCAGAAAGATCGAACGCAATCTCATAGGCTGTTTAGAAAAAGCATGGATGGAAGGATGGAGGAATGGCCAGCACAAATCTTGTGTAATCTAATAATATCCTATTTATTTTTTCCTCCAACTGAAAAATAACCTTTTCAACATTATACCCCATTTAAAAATCCTCAACTTCTGATTTCAGAGGTAAATGATTGGCAGTGTAGCACAGTCTTCCTGTCGAGCCGATATGCACAATTATCAGCACTCTGACTCTGTTTGACCCGAAAAGAATAGAGCCTTAATTAGTATAATTGGTAACAGCAAGTAATTGGAAGCAGCTCAACAAGTCTTTTTTTAGAGAGAGAGAGAGAGAGAGAAATCAGGTAAATAAACAAATCGAAAACATTGTTACTTTTCAAATTCAAAAGCCAGCAGATCTACATTGCACATCTGCTACGTTTGATGCCTTTTTTTGTTGTGCGATAGGCGTTGGCTAATGTTGGCGCTGGCTCTGAGGTGGGTCCCCAGCTACATGATGGAGTAGTTGGTAACCAAATGGATCCTTAGTAGGCCTATTAGATCTTTAACTCTTGAATTAAGCACGAAGTAATTACAGATAATAATTTAACTCCTGAGAGCGTGTAAGATAACACACAGTCACACAGTCAAAATCGTCACTGGTGGACCGGACGGTTAGCTCAACCGTCTGGGCACTCCCGATCCCACTCCCGATCCCGACGGCCTTTGCCGCGTGTGTCGTCCCCCCCCCCACCCCTCTCTCCATTTCCTGTCGGTCTACTTTCAACCTGTCAATAAAGCCAAAAAATATCTTAACCCATTCTGGGCGGGAACCCCTTTTGGTGTTTCAAGCATTATGTTACACTTTAGCTATTGAAAAATAGCAGATCTACAAGATTGTTATAGGTCTTGAAAAATCGTGAAAATGTGGCGCAAATCTTTGAATATATATATATATTCTTTCCGAGCGAACGTTTTTAACTCAAATCTTTGCTTCTGGGGGGGGGTCCCTGGAATAAACATATTTTCAGATGGGGGGGGGGGGGGTCAAATACATATATTTTTGGGGGTCCTTGACGTGAAAATGTTTGAGAACGACAGACATATAGAAACAGAAAACCCGTCACGATTTAGACGACTTTTATAGAATCGTCCTCGGGTTTAAATGGGTTTTTTAAAAAAGAAAAGAAAAATGGACACGGGATCATGCTCTTGTGTGTTCCAGGAGTACACCATCGACGTGTTCTTCCGCCAGAGCTGGAAGGACGAGCGGCTGTGCTTCAAGGGCCCCATGGAGATGCTGCCGCTCAACAACCTGCTGGCCAGCAACATCTGGACGCCCGACACCTTCTTCCTCAACGGCAAGAAGTCCATCGCCCACAACATGACCACGCCCAACAAGCTGCTGAGGCTGAAGGACGACGGGACCCTGCTCTACACCATGAGGTGAGTGAGCACGTAGACATAGAAACGTATAGACCAGGTGGTCTGACTGCAACCCTTTTCCACATTAAATGCCATGTTTTCATTTTCGTGATAGTCAGTGCGGGCCATATATGACACCACATATTCCCAACTTATTTTGATTGTCCATATAGGATACACATGACCTTAGAGATATTTTCTTTCACATCATCAGGATGTAATGATCATTAAACTCAGAGCAATAACCCACCTATCTCCCACCCTCAGTCATGAGTTAAGATTTCAAATGTACAATTATGTGCAGGATGTAATTTGTAGATGTGAGTGGACTTAACTTGAACTGGCTGAACTTTTTTTGGAATGTAAAGAAAAGACGTCTCTGTCTCACACTTATGCCAGTGTGCCAGTGATCCCTCCCCTGTGCCAAATGTTGGCACCCGTGCCTAAGGTCGCCTGGCCCAGGTATAGGCGGCCCCTTTCCGTCTCTGGAGCGTATGTGTGCTCAAGGGAAGGCGAAACTTTCCCCCGCGGAAGCATGAGCACGCGTCACAGAACGCACGTTCGGGTCTGTAAGTCCCGGGAAAAGATGCGCTGTAAATGTGTAAATTGTGTAAATTGTTCCGCCACCTCCTCCTTCAACACACAGAGCTCCAACGAACTGCAGCGGCCAATGTGGCATCTGTTTATTTAATATCTATGTGAGTGAGGGCCAGTGGTGTGTAAAAGTACAGTACAGTACAGTACAGTACAGTACAGTACAGTACAGTACAGTACAGAATAAATAATGAGCCTTGATACGAAAGTGGATGAAAACCACAGAAAATGTCCAATTCTTAGTAAAAAACAGACTGAACTAAACAAAAAATTAACTAAATTGATTGTTTGGTATTTAGAAATTGAGCTCTCTGCGTATTATGTTTTATGTGCCAGGCTGGACTTCAACACCTGTTTTTTTTTTGCAGAAAATTTAGATTTTAGTCATAGTCTTATTTGGAATAAAACTAATGTGTGTTTTTGTCGACTAAATGTCATGTATTTTGGCGGACCTTGATGGTGTCGTAATGGCTCATTTTGTACTTTCTGTAAATAGCCGATCTACAAGCTTCTAGATCTGCTATTTTCAATAAAGTGTAAATTGACTTACACTGGATCTCTTCTCTACTGGGTCCCTTCCTAACATTTTAGTCTAGTTTTTATTTGTTTGACGAAAATGTCAGTACATTTAGTCTTATAGTTTTAGTCATCATAGCTTAGTTTTCATCAGTGAAAAAAGGTAGTCGACGGACACTTTTTGTCATAGTATCAGTCGAGGAAAACAACACTGGTTACATATACATATTATGTCATGTTATATCAGGACAATGCCTCTTCAGTGAGAGTACTGAAGGGCAGTAGTGATACTAGTGATGTGGTTCATGGATGGAAGCCAGCACCACAGCAAAACAGTGCCACCCAGTGGTCGTCTGTGTAGTAGCCTGATATCTTTTAAGGGGTCTAAAGGAGCTCAATCATACACACTAGCTTTTTAGTATGTTTGCAACACTGAAAACCATACACCCATATAAGGAAATAATGAAATTGAATAATAGTAATAGAATATTATAATAGTAAATAATAATTATGCTGCGCGAATAGCATTTTAAAAGTGTTTATCTTGCGTGTGTCAAATCATCCTTTTCAGATATTAAATCATATGTATTGATTTACATTCTCTGCTTCTCTAACTTGGGTCAATACATCAGTGGTTCTCTGTCAAGGACCCCCAAATAAATATGTATTTGGCAAGCAGACCGCCGTCCAGGAAATAGTTGGGACGCCCACACAAGATCTGTGTTTTTCCAAATTGTTATATTTTGAGCTTTTGTACATTCCAATTAGCTGTTGTATATAGAGCTTTTAGTGGATGCTGTTGACTTAACCCATTCTGGCGGGAACCATTTTTGGTGTTTTAAGCATTTTGTTATACTTTAGCTATTGAAAAATAGCAGATCTACAAGCTCATAGCTCACTACGAGCTTGTAGGTCTGCTATTTTTGAAAAATTGTGAAAATGTGGTGCAAATCTTTGAATATATATTCTTTCAGAGCGAATGTTTTTAACTCTACAGTATAGGATACCAGGAAAAAACCTAAACTGAAACAACATACGATCTACAGTAAATGTAACATTTGTGGATAGATACGCAAACGGATATGTCTAAATATATTTTCGCTGTCGGGTTTAAACCAAAACGTCCAAATGTCCAAAATGTCCAAAACTGTTACTTTTCAGGATTCAAATCATAAAAAAAAAAAAAGAAACAGCAAAAATATAGCAAATTTACAAGCTCAGAATGCGTCGTTCGCGCCATGTTTCGACCTTGTGGATCTGCTACTTTTGATGCTGTCGTGTGGTGGTGTGGTAAAAAAAAGGAAAAAAACCCACAAAAAGTTACACCATGTCTTATGGGATAAGAGTGTTCTGCCTGACAGCAACGACATATACAGTACATGCAAGTGAACAAGAAAGTAACAAATTATAACTACTATAGTATATCTTATAAACAACAGGCAACAAGAAGTGGTACAGGGGATGACTCAGTGATGCATGGTGCGCGGCGGGGGGGTTGCTAAGGGGTAGTCCGTGACTACTACTACTGCTGCTGCTCTGCCAAAAGAGCTCCCAGCTGGCCAAGGGAGATAGCCTTCTGGACTTCTGTTCAGCACATGTACTATACTCGTCTACATAAGCCATAAATGTCTTCGTTGTGTAAAGCCCAGTGTTCCCCCCCCCCCCCCTCCCCTGGCCTTTTACGGGGGGGGGGGGGGGGGGGGGGGGGAAGGGGGGCGCACTTGAAAATCATCAAGACTAGTGTCCACCCACCATGACCACTTTCAACACGGCAGCCGATTCGATTCGGCCGTCATGTATTGTAAAGTGGTCGGTACAATCAGTTGATTGTGTAATAAAAACATAGCCCCCCCCCCCCCCCCCCCCCCCCCCAAAAAAAAAAACCAATGCCATTACACCAAGATTCCGTGTCTCAGTAGAACATTTTTGGGGCAAGAACCCCATTTGGTGCTTTGAAACCTCTTGAGCCCCATTGGCTGTCCACCTCATGAACAGGCCCTAAATGGGTTCATGTTTGCGGTCGGCATAGACACATAGCAGAGCTCATGAGCGCAGCGCGGCGTGACCCTTTGACCCGGAGAATCAGAGCAACTCGGCGCTCTGGCGACGAATTATCCCGAGGACTTATCCCGAGGAGTTTACTGTACCCGCAGGACTTAAGAGAGTGACACTGTCATGGATGAGAGCACTCTGTGTGATAGAAGAGCGGCAGTAGTGCTGCCATGCTGCAGACCGCCAGGCGTGCGGAAGTTACATTATATATACACACGTCGTCGCTGTAGAGGAGTGGAAACCTTGTATGTAAACAAAACTGTTACTTTTCGAGGAAATGGAAAAACGTTATTCTTGGTTGTGCAGGTCTCTCTCTCTCTCTCTCTCTCTCTCTCTTTGTCTGTCTGCCTCTGTCACACACTCAGACAGACACGCGGACACACACATGCACACGCCGCGCACTGCGTACACACACAAACACACACACACGCAATGCGCATGCACGCGCGCGTACGCGCATTGAGTAGATAAATATGTATGAGTGCTTGCCACTTAAGCGGAGTGTGTCGATCATAGACATGGTTCATGCACTCACGTGCGCACGCATCGGCACGCGTGCCATAGATGTCAGCCATGTTTACCACATTAATCAGTCACGGCAGCCCTGACCTTTGAACTCGACAGCTTAGGAAGCAGAGGATTGTGTGTGTGTGTGTGTGTGTGTGTGTGTGTGTGTGTGTGTGTGTGTGTGTGTGTGTGTGTGTGTGTGTGTGTGTGTGTGTGTGTGTGTGTGTGTGTGTGTGTGTGTGTGTGTGTGTGTGTGTGTGTGTGTGTGTGTGTGTGTGTGTGTGTGCGTGCACATGCATGCACTCACATGCATGTTTGAATGTGCTGCACATCTGTTTCAATGCATTTGTGTGTGACAGATATATCAAGTGAAGTTGTGACTGTGTGAGTTATTGCGTGTGTGTGTGTGTGCGTGCGAGACAGACAGACAGACAGACAGACAGTGTTTACACTCTCAGAGCTAAATGAACACACTATGCTACCGTGCGCTCGGCTGCCGTTAATCACATGCTTTCTCGTAACGGTAACAACCAGAGTTTGGTCACTGAGAACACCACCACTGTACCTAGACTCATACAGCACGGCTTCCATATCTTATACACAGACTCTACAGCATTATATCCCCAGGGCCCGGCCCCGGTTCAAGACTTTGTGGTGCCCCAGGGCTTTGCGTCTCCCGGGAGGTCATTATAAAAATGTTGCCGGCACAGACGACATTACACTACCTCAGCTCCCACTCCGGGGACAGCATTTCGGCTTGTTTTGGTTTTGTTGTTTGTGCCGGCGGATTTGGTGCCACAGGCTGCTGCCGGGGCCTCATTAAACCATTCTGGGCGGGAACACCCTTTTGGTGTTTTAAAGCATTATGTTATACTTTAGCTATTGAAGAATAGCAGATCTACAAGCTCATGTGCCGCGCTACGAGCTTGTGGGTCAAATCTTTGAATATATATTCTTTCAGAGCGAACGTTTTTAACTCAAATCTTTGCTTCATATTTTCAGATGGGGTCGGCAGCCAATTTCATAAAATGTCTGGGGTCCTTGACATGAAATAATTGGAGAACCACTAATATAGAAACATAGGGTGTTTCAGAAACTGTCAGGCTTTAGAAGACACTTGTAGAATCGTCCTCGGGTCTAAATGGGTTAAACCTGTTAGCATTAGCAGGTTGAGGCTATACAGTTTGTGTATAGTGACATGGCCACTTGTAATGCTGCGCTGTCCAATGTTCACACTGGCCTATACTTCTTTGACTTCGTTCCTTTTTTTTGCACTCCTTCTTTAGATACAATTAACCTGTCACTCTGGTCGCACGGTAACGACGCAATGGTTTTTATAATCCTCGTGTTTCATTCATTCATTCACAAACAAACGTACACAACCCCAAAACAGTGTCCTCTCATCATGCCCCCCAGTCAGGCCAAAGGAAGCCAGTATAAGGCAGGCCTCCCCTGTCGAGATTTGCGCTTGACGAAACACACATTTCTAATAATTCCTTTTGTCTATTCTCTCTCACGCACGCACATACCTGTAGGCCTACAGTATAGTATATGCATACATTTCTGTCCACATCCATTCATGGATGTCGGTGTACAGTGTAAGCCCTTCCATCTTCGAGCCAGATAATAGCTAAATGTGATTGCAGTGTCACCCCATTTGAAAAACATTAGCCAGCAGCAAGCCTGTGGATTTATGGAGCAAATCTCCATGCATGCATTCGTCTCCATGGATAATTCATAAAATGTCCTGAACCACAACACGCGCGCGCGCACGCACACACACACGCACGCACGCACGCACGCACGCACGCACACACACACACACACACACACACACACACACACACACACACACACACACACACACACACACACGCACGCACGCACGCACGCACGCACGCACGCACGCACGCACACACACACACACACACACACACACACACACACTGTGCGAGTGTAACGCACGGGGGGGTTTGATGGCAACCCCATTACAGCTGGACACAAAATAGGCTGCAAACAAAAGGCATTCACAGTGCACACAGCCAGCATTAAAGCCTGAGTTATAGACTTCCGTGCCGCGACGGTGTCTCACGCCCCCCAAAAATAGCCGCGAGTCGCGAGCTTTGCGTATCGGGGCTGTTTTCTGGCGCGCGGCAACGGCGTACGACAGAGCTATACATTAATTCATTTAGACCTAATATTTCTATGTCAGGGTTCTCAAACATTTTCCATGTCAAGGAAGCCCAGAATTATCTGTATTTGGCCACGGACACCAATCTGAAAATATGTAGTTCCAGGGACCCCCCCCAGAAGCAAAGATTAAAAATGTTTGCTGTGAACAAATATATATATATATATATATTCAAAGATTTGCGCCACATTTTCACGGTAAAAAAGAAAATAGCAGACCTATACAAGCTTGTAGATCTGCTGATAGCTATATGAAGCAGAACAGAATGCTTAAAACACCAAAAGGGGTTTGCCGTTCAGAACGGGTTAATTCATTATCAGCCCGCTGCAACTCTCAGCAGAGGGGACTCTGTTTCCGTTATCATCGCGCTCAGCTTGGGCTTCGGCCCCGCTTCTCATTCGGAGACCTAAACCGACGCGCATATTACATTGATAGCGCTGTCGGGGGCGCTCGAGGATTTGAATGACACTGGTGGCTTTCTAACCACAGTGGCCTATTGAGCGTATTATGTTGCACAATTGACAATCTCGTGTTATGAACAAAATTAGATTAAGTCCCCCCCGTCCCCCCCGTCCCCCCGCCCCCGCAATTCATATAAGCCCTAATGGCAATTTATACTTAGCTGAAAGGCAGTGTTGCTCGGCGGGGGAAAAAAAGACAAATCTGTTATTTCTGCCGAGCAGTCATGTGGCAAAATATAAATTAGCCTTAAGTGTCAAGTGTACAAGGACACATGAATAATTGGAACATTGCAGTTCATTGCCAACAGCCAAGTATTTGTTCATAATATGATCATATGACCTGCTGTGGATAGGCCAAGATGTGTTATTATATGTGCATTTAGATTTTATTTTTGTGCCTCGCCGCCACCTATTTTATTATTCCTATGTTCATAAACAATTCATGAATCTGAGAATATTCAGTTATGTTAATGCCATGTTTATTGTTTGTGTTTATTTTGACCTGGGAACGATTCGACAAATGTCTTCTGAATCCTGACAGTTTTCTGTAAAACCCATGTTACTACCGGTATGTCATATTATGTCACATTACTATGTGGTTCTCAAACTATTTCATGTCAAGGACCCCCAAAAATATTATGTATTTGGCCGCCGACCCCCATCTGGGAATATGTTGTTCCAGGGACCCCCCCGGAAGCAAAGATTTGAGTGAAAAACGTTCACTGTGTAAGAAATTATATTCAAAGATTTGTGCCACATTTTCACGATAAAAAAAAAAAAAATGCAGATCTACAAGCTCATGAGCTTGTAGATCTGCTATTTTACATATACTGTAATGCTTAAAAATACACCAAAAGGGGTTTCCGCCCAAAATGGGATAAATAAAAATCACCCCCTGGGGCGCTTTCATCACCTGTCATTCGTCAATCGTCATCATACATCATCACATTCTGGCCACATTCTGGCCAATTTGCGTCTTCACCTTTGTCATCAATGTTTGTGTTTACAGACTTTTGTCTTCAATGTTTGTGTTTACACAGACTCTCACAGCTGGATATAGGGATGGGCCCCTCAAAAATAAATAAATGTGATTTTATATTTTTGCCTAGACTATTAAAAAAAAGACACAGCAAGCTTGTACATCTGCTATTTTTGAACTTTTTGGAAACAATCTTGAAAGTGTATAAGAACCAATGATTTGGAATCGGGCATAACGCATTTTGCATTATTTACTCGCCCTCCCTTTGACTCAAAGTTGTACGATTTGTCGCACACGTTACCTGCAGCACAATTGATTAGTTGACCCCCCCCCCCCCATATTCCAACACATTGATGCTGCGTGCCAAGCAGGGAGGCATTGCATCCCGTTTTACAGTCTTTGGTATGAACCTGGGTCGGGGATCGAACCGGTTTCAGGGCGGACACTCTAACCACAAGGCCACTGAGTCACCTGAACACAGTGAACACTGAACCACTGTACATTATCCATTATTATGTGTGTGAATGCTCTCGATTTCCATCTCCAAAGGAGGAGATATATAAAAATAATAATAATAATAATAATAAAAAAATCACTTGACTGATTCAGCCAGAATAAGCAAAACGTATAATACAATTGGATAATCACTCACCGACGTGGAAAGCAACCTGAGCAAACCCCCCCCCCCCCAAAAAAAAGGGTGTTCCCGAGAGGGCTGGAGGGGCAGAGGACACTTTGTTTCCCTTTTTCTGTCCGCTTCTTTTGTTTTTCTATTATGACCATTGGCGAGAGTGTCGAGGAGTCGCATGAGGCACATTTGGAGCGTAAACAACGTGGCACCACGAGGGGATTTCTTCTGGGCACATCTGCTGCGGTGTCGCAAGTTTGACTGTTATTCTGCTCTCTGGAAGACAACAATAATTGATGTCTTCAGCTTGAGCTGCCCGGTGGTTCCCCGTGAAGTTTGTCATTTCGACGACGACCCCCACGACTCCTGAGAGCTGTCCCAAATGGAACGGAAACCAACGGTTCCAAATTTGTTCCATTTGAGGATCGGCGTCTCCAAATCTGAGGCCATTGGTTCTCAGCAGGAAACCGGTGGCTATACTTCCCCTATAGTGGACGCACTCTGAGCCCCAAACCCACTTATAAAATGCACTTTTTTGTCCAGAAAAGAAAAAAGGAAAAATATGGTCAATGGGGCTTTTCTATTTTCTATCTGTCGAGGGTGGTGTAAATAAAACATATTTTGTCTTCCGGTGAAATATTACATTTTCTGGACAAAAAGTGCATTTTATACACGAGTTCCACATTGATTATTTATTGATTCCTGCTTACAGTTGTTGTTTTTTCTGTTCAGGAGTAATTTGGAAAGTACAGTACATTTTCTCAAGCACTTTTACATCTTTTTGATAACCTGCTCCACTACTTCTCAGAGGCAAACCCTGCACTTTTCACGCCACTACATAAATATCCCTGATACTGTAACATTTTAACAACACATTGTGTTACACAAGTGTTTTACAAGTTATACACACGTTTGTCTGTACAAGTCTGTTAATACAAGTCCCTGGTATACGAAATATTGTCAGACGGACGGACGGACGGACGGACGGACGGGGAGCCAATGCTCGAAACGCGGATCATTAATCAAAAAGCCGATCTCTTTAGTCGCACAGCCATGTCCAAATCCTTTGCAGCGTGAATGACACCGGCTGAACGTAGCCAGCCATACGGTCGGTACGTCGGTACACGGTGCCCATAGCGCTGCAGGCGGTGAACAGCATGGCCCCACGCCGCTGCATGTGCTTGCTGCTCTGTGCTGTGTGTGCGCTGAACCTGCACACAAACCCCACAAGGAATTGGGTGACTCACTGGGGGGGGGACAGACCAGCAAAACAGTATTGCTTAACCCATTCTGGGCGAGAACCCCATTATGTTATACTTCAGCTATTGAAAAATAGCAGATCTACAAGCTCATATAGCTGTAGGTCTGCTATTTTAGAAAAATCGTGAAAATGTGGCGCAAATCTTTGAATATATATTCTTTCAGAGTGAACGTTTTTAACAGAAATCTTTGCTTCTGGGGGGGGGTCCCTGGAACAACATCTTTTCAGATGGGGGTCGGCGGCCAATTACATATATTTTTGAGGGTACTTGACATGAAAATGCTTCACTGACATAGAAACATGGGTTTTTCAGAAAACTGTCAGAATTTAGAAGGCATTTGTAGAATCGTTCTCAGGTCTAAATGGGTTAAAAAACAAGTCGTTATCAGCTTGAATTCCAGTCTCGTGCATGTTGTACCATAGTGGGTCTTTCTGTAGTCGCGATTGCAGTCTCTAGGGGGTGCATACTTAGTTTAGACTAGTCATTGGTTAGACATGGGTTAAGGTTAGGTTTAGGTGTGCTGCCCCGTGGGAGGTTAGGTTTAGGGTGAGGGTTTGAGTTAGGTTGTAGTTGTAATGACTGGTATAACCAATGACTAGTCTAAAACTGTCTAAACTAAGTACTGCACCCGTCTCTAGTAGTCATGGTGCGGTGGGGGAGAGGAGAGCGGGCTTAGGGCTCCATTTTCGTCACCGCTAAACCCTTTATCCCTAAACTTCTTTGTCTTTTTTTTTTTAACTATTTTTCTAAACATTTTTGAATAGTTTAATGTCTACAAGCTCACAACGTGTCAATGTAGATTGGCTAGTTGAACTATTCAATGTATTTTCTTCAAAATAGTAAAAAAAAAAGTTTAGGACTTGACACCGGGCACTGCACTTCCTGTGGCGGTGTGGAACGCGCTTGTCAAATTCGACCGGTTCTCGAGTTGCGTGGATTACAGACGTGCCGTGCACGCGTATGTACACACACACAGAGACGTGCATTTATCTTAGGATTTGTAGCCTATATACTCTCAGAGTTACTAGACTTCTCTAAGGCAGTGGTTCCCAAACTTTTTCATGTCAAGGACCCCCAAATTGACACTCATTAGCCCGCGGACCCCCATTAGAAAATATATGCCAGGGAGCCCCATAACGACTCTAGCAGAGATTCTCAACCCGTTTCATTTCAAGGACCCCCCAGTTTGACATGCATTAGTCTACTACGGACCCCCATTTAGTGGCATTTCTATCTCTGAGACACCCAATTTATATTGTGAAATCAATGTTAATTTAACTCTGAAAGTGTACAAATGGAACCAAATGGACCCGTTACTCCATTAGGGTCCATTTGGTTCCATTTGCACACTCTCAGAGTTACAGACCCATAAGGCTCCATTTGGTTCCAAACTATCATTTAGCTGGGGACCCCCTGGAACTCCCTCAAGGACCCCTGAGGGTCCCTGGACCAGTGGTGTAAAAATAAATAAGTATGATTTGTAGGTATTTGTATTTCCAATTTCCAATACTTTTACTTCTACTCCACTACATCTTGGATCAAAATATTGTACTTTTACTTGATCACTACATTTATTTGAACAGTTTAGTTACTATAATTACTTTGTAGATTCTGAGTATTATTACAAAACATATACATTACCCACTTCAGCCCTACAGTGTATATATATACATTTCGGCCATTTGACAACAGCCGATCTACAGCTTGTAGATCTGTTATTTTCAAAAGATCTTTATACATTTCATTTCGTTCCTGTCGACACCTCATAACAAATTGTTGAGGTTTTAGATTTTTTTTTTGTGCATAAATCAGTGCTATTGAACACCATTTACGTCTGTGTGTTGTTTGGAAAATATTGAACCAATGGAAAGTCGTAAAAAGTGCTTTGGACAAAACCTCTTAACTCCTCAAAATGTCTGCTAAAGCAACTGCCTCCACCACCTCTCCCCTCATAGAAGTAATTGACAATATATGAAGTTACAGCACCAACTTTGATGAGGCTGTATTGCTTTGTATTACAAATACAGTATAAGGTTTTCTTAATTTCCTGAAAATGTTATATTTTTCATTTCCTGAAAAATGAACATTTTGGAGTTTCCTCCCGACAGCAGATATTTGAAAACTGAAATGGGACATTCTGTATAACTTTTACTTTTGGTACTTTAAAGTACATTCCGATGCCAATACTTTTGCACTCTTACTCAAGTACATTTAGAATTCTAGACGTTTTACATGTAATAGAGTATTTCTTTTTTATATTGCACTATTTATACTTTATTCCTAATTAAAACATTGGGAGTATTTTGAGGAAAACACTGACACTGACATCTTTGTCCACAAGGTGTCAGTGTTATCACTGTGATGCTACGCCTCAGCCCCTTGCTGAATGAGGGTGAAGTGTTTTGCAAAATGACTAGACATTAAAGATCACAACAACACTGTGTTCCCCAGTGAATGTACGTACGTACTAGCTCTTACATAAATCTTGCATAAAGTTTGCAGCAGGCGTATGCTAGGACTACTGTACCATATTTATGTGGGGTGGGGATGGACCAAGTACAGTGCTATAGCCTATATTATTGTATGTTCACAGTCACACTGTACCATTTGATCACATCTTATTTTTTGTATAGGCCAGTGTTGTTTTTGTCGACGAAAACTAAATGGAAACTAAATGAAAACTAAGATGACTAAAACCAAGCTAAATGTATTGACAATTTCGTCAACATAATATAAATACTAGACTAAAATGTTAGGAGGGAACTATAGTGGACAAGACATCCAGTATAAGTCATTTTACACTGGGTTGCATGCTGAAAATAGCAGATCTACAAGCTCACAACGCAGCTTGTAGATCTGCTATTTTCAGCAAATGTAAAAACAGTCATTACGACGGCAATAAGGCCCACCAAAATACATTTTAGTCGACTAAATCACCTGTAGATTTAGTCGACTAAAATCGTATGATATTTAGTCGACTAAAACTAGACTAAACCCCAAAACATTCCAGGTGACTAAAATGTGACCAAAAACTAAATGAAAGCTATGTTCAAGAGACTAAAACTAAAATCAAAATGTGCTGCCAAAAAACAAACACTGGTATAGGTGCACCATGGGTTTATTTCCTGTGTTGCAGTGTTTGCTAATGTCAATAGCTGACAGGAAATTAACTCGCGGGCGCTGCGCGCTGTTCCCTAGCAACAACAATCCCACTGACATGGTTCCCGTACGGAAGCAGATTATATTCTCTGCGCCCTAGCTGCATTTGCTGAGCCATGTGTGGATGATTTATTTCACATAAAAACAGTGGGTATATGAGGGCTGCCAAGCAGGGCCCAGAAAACGTATACAATATACTGTAACACCAGCATGGGGAGCTCATCCAATGCAAAGAAACAACAACCAGTGTGTGTTACATTTAGAACGGGAACCTCCTTTTGGTGTTTTTAGCATTTAGCAATTTTTTTGAACAATCTTGAAAATGTGGCACAAATCTTTTAATATAAGGCTATATATATTCTTTCAGAGCGAACGTTTTTGAACTCAAATCTTTGCATAGGGTTTTTCAGAAAACTGTAGAATTGTCCTCAGGTCTAAATGGGTTAACAATATAACACCATGATGGGGAGCTCCTCCAATGCAAAAGAAAAACAACAACCAGTATTTATTAACCCATTGGACCTATAAGTTCGATTCTATAAATGTCTTCTAAATCATGACAGTTTTCAGAAAAACCTACAGTATGTTTCTATGTCAGTGGTTCTCAAACTATTTCATGTCAAGGACCCCCAGAAAGTATATGTAATTGGCCCACCGACCCCCATCTGAAAATATGTCCCCCAGAAGCAAAGATTTTAGTTAAACACACTCTGAAAGAATAAATATATTCAAAGATTTGCGCCACATTTTCACGATTCTTCTAAAATAGCAGCTCTATAAGCTCGCAGCACGGCACTCGGTGCCGCGCTATGAGCTTGTATATCTGCTATTTTTCATCACCGTCACAAAGGCACAGAGACACAGAAGTCAGTAGTAATGGTAGTAGATGGAGATTACATGCAGGAAATCAACGCCTGCAAGCATGTAATGACCAAGACATTATCACATTGTGTGAATTGTTGAGTTGCTGGGCAGTAGTCATAGCAACTGATCACCAGAAGCAGGATTTTAAAGATACAACTCATGGCTATTATAAAAACTAACTGAATAAAGATTTTTTTTTTAGAAACTATATAGGCTTTACAGGTAGAAAACAACAACAACAAACAACAACAAAATTCTGGTGATATTTCAGTTTTCAAACATTTTGAAAAATCTTTTAAAAAATTGCGAAAATAGCAAGTTACAGCACATTGTGAAGCCATGCATTGTAAGCTTGTAAGTTGTGGATCGGCTATATCCACTATTTCTCTGAACTTTTGGAAAACTAATCTCAAATAAAGCCTTACAAAACTAACACTAATACTTTAATTGGAAATAAAACATCAAAACTAAATTTAAAAAATAAAAGATAATGATAAATGCAAAACTGTAATAGCTCTGCTGGGCAGTAGTAATAGTAACTTTCAATCAAACATATTATTACTGCTAACAAGTTCTGGACCTTGTCAAGCCTGTATTAACCTCATTGTGGATAAACAATAGGTTAATAAAACATATGGCCAAACTGAGGTTTGTCCAATAATAATAAAAAAACGTTTTTTCCCTTTTCTTTGGAAATAAATATATTTGTACATTTAAAAACTGTGTACATTGGTGACTATAACTATAATCTACCTGATCTTGAGGCCTACAAAATGTTCTTCTTCTTATCAACTAGTCAACTAGTACCAACAAGGTCGACTAGTGGATTTACTAGTGGACTAGTAAACTAGTGGACTAGTTGCTTAATGCCCTGGTTCCCATGCAGTGAGTGATGGTGCGTTCTGTTTCTGTGTGCATGTCTTTAGGCTGACCATAGCGGCAGAGTGTCCCATGCAGCTGGAGGATTTCCCCATGGACGCCCACGCTTGCCCTCTCAAGTTCGGCAGCTGTGAGTTATGTTCCCTGTGTCATTACGTGCTGCTTTAATATCCACTGTTATTGTAATGTTGGTGCACATTGCTTTTAATATATTTAGGCACATTTTGTATACGGTATGGCAACAGAGGGTGTGTAATATAAGGTGACCAACAGTAAAAAGCCGTGGTTGGACTACTGTAGCCTAGGTAGTGCATGCCAGTGACCAACAGTAGACAATGTGGTTCGGTTTCCAGGTGTCTGGAAAGGAGCCAGCTTAGGTGGTTCGGGCATCTGGTTAGGCTTCCTCTCCGGCGACTCCCTATAGGGAGGTCCTCGAGGCACGTCCCACTGGGAGGAGACCCCGGGGCAGACCAAGGCGCAGTTGGAGGAAACGCATCGACTCACTGGCCTTGGAATGTCTCGGGATCCCCCCCAGGAGGAAGTCACTAATGTTGCTCTGGAGAGGGAAGTCTGGAGCACTCTGGTGGAGCTGTTGCCCCTGCGACCCGACTACGGAGAAGCGGTTGAAGATGGATGGATGGATGGATGGATGGATGGATGGTTTCCAGGTGTGAATGTGTAGGGAGGCACACGCAGATTAGACAAATAGACACACTAAAGATCCGACATGCGAGAACAACGGTCGGACGTTGCGGTCGAACATGCGCTGCTCCAGTGCTTGCGGTTAGGGTTTGAGGTATAGGTTGTCGGACACTAATGACACTCGGACCAATAGTATGTCGGAACTAAAAGCCTGCACCCATGTGTGTAGCCTTAACGATGGAGTGCCATGATTTTTTTCCCAACCTAAAACATGATCATCAGGTATTATTGTCAGCCTATGTATACAAGGAGGAAGACGTTTTTCAAAAAAAGTGTACAGTATTTGTTAAAATGTCGTTTTTATAATACAAAGGGAAGACATCGTTGCACATAGCAAAGACACTTTATGTCACTTCATAAACACATGAAAACTGGAAAAAAAATGCAAAAAATCACGGCAATCCATCTTTAAGTTAAGCAGGTCATTTCTGGGGGGTAAAAATGAATTGTGATCAGCGAACCTTACCTGGAAAAAGAGATTTTAAAAGTACACCTTATTTTTTCATTACACTAGTAATGAAGATATCACTGCACGGTTGAATAATGTCTTTGGGTACTAACAGGCTAGCTGTTTATTTAATCGAGTTCATCCCTCGAAAGTGTTTATTGTGAAACCTAATTTGATATCAAATTATTGCACTCTACAATTTAATGCTGCGATCCTGGACTTTCTTTTTTAAATTAAGAAAACCTAATCAGTCGGTAAGGTAGAGTGTGTTAATACAAAATACCTACATCCCACCTGCAGTGGTCGCGGTTGGTCTCCCTACTCTTCCATTGAATCATTTCAAACCCTGGTGTCGGCTAGGATTCCAAATATCAATAAATAAAGCAATGAATACAATTTCGTTCAAGATTGCAGCATTTCAATTAAAAAAATGTAAAACAGATTGCTTTCCTATTGCATAGATATAAGTTGTTCTAACCTCATCGGAGAGGGTGCACTTTAGGGCTGTCAGTTCACCTCTATAATCCAATTCGAATTTCATTGCTTCATTATTTGTAATTTTCGAATATATTCGAATATTTACATTGTTTATTTTAGCTCATATTTAGCCTATAATAATACACGTGGCTGGCATGTCTTGTGAGTTTTGGGAAGTGCAAGGTTTTTGACAGGTCTGCCTGCTGTGGACATTGAAACCCTGACGATTACACACGGGCAGACGCAACGATAAAGTCTATCATTCATTGTGAAGCCAGCAACATGTTGATGCAAACAGACGTGTACAGTAGCTGCTCCAAATGATATTAGCATTCGTCTGTGTCTGCCCGTGTAAACGCAGCATTGTCCCCCCGCTGCGGAGAGGACCGTTGCCCCGTCGGCTAGAATGCTGTCGGAAAAAAGGCCGCCTCCCGTGTACCATAGTGTTATTAAGGAGGACTCCTTGGCGTTAAACTAATGTTAGCTCCCATGCTAACTAGTTGCTACCCTCGTCAGAAACAAAACAACACCACAGATCGGGTGGAAGATGCTGATACCACTTTGCTTGTGCCCGTGGATGGGAAATGAGATTTAAAAGGCTATAGAAGCGTGGATGAAAGGCAAGCACAGATGTGCAATAAAGTTGTGTCATGAGACTGTATTATGATTTTCGTTCTACCGGCGATTTCTGTCTGTGTAGTATACTAGACGTATCTATGCATGTGTTACAAGGGTTTGTGTGTCTGTGATTAAAAGAGTTACAGCCAGTAAGCCCGCCCACCCTGTAGACTGTCTCTGATTGGCTTACCCTGAAATCTGGCCCTACGTTAGCCAATCATTGACCTCTTCTGCGACGTGACCGGACGTGCACCTTTTCACATGCAGTGGAAGCGGCCGTGGAGATTTCACAGCGGTAGATTCGTTACTCAATACATTTAGTGAGCGGATAAAATAACATAAAACAAAATAAATATATTAAATAGAATTAATAAATGATAAAAGCTCCATTCGAATGGCAATTTTAGCTTTCGAATATATATATATTTTTTAATATTCGAATTTCTTTCATATTATGAAATTCGTTCTGACAGCACTAGTGCACTTTGATTTGATTGATTGAATACTTCATTGATTATTTTAAATGATTTAATAATACACAAGGCTTTTTTCCACTGTGTTCCATTAAACATCCAACACTCCAACGACTGGACCAATACAACGATAGAACAACTACAGTATACACAACAATACAGAAAATCTAAATGTCGGGTGGAAACCTCATAAATGTCCGAAACTGTTACTTTTTAGGATCCAAATTCAAAGATAGAAAAAAGCTCTCTCACACACACACACACACACACATGCACACAGTCACACACAGTCACACACAGTCTCACACACACACACACACACACACACACACACACGCACACGCACAGGCACAGGCACACGCACACAAAAGTAATGGAGATAAGTGGTTTCTGCCAGTGTTGTTTTGGCAACAAATTTTGATTTTAGTTTTAGTCATAGTCTCTTCAATAGTTCTCATTTAGTTTCAGTCACATTTTAGTCACCTGGAATGTTTTAGTGTTAGTCTAGTTTTAGCCGACTAAATCTACAGTTGATTTAGTCAACTAAAATGTATTTGTGTGGGTATATTTAGTCTTATAGTTTTAGTCATCATAGCTTAGTTTCCATTTAGTTTTCGTCAATGAAAAAATGTAGTCGACGAACATTTTTCCTCTTAGTTTTAGTCGATGAAATCAACACTGGTTTCTGCCCGACATCAACGATATACAGATTATAAGTTCATGGTAGGAGGAGGATGTACACTTTTTTTTTTTAATGCGACATCGTCCTCATGCACGCTATAATGAAATCCTCATCTGACCTGATCCCAGGTCAGGTGGTAGGAGGACGGGTCAAGGACGTGTCACAGCGGCTCTGTGTGACAATGTCAGTCCTGCACACGGTCCCTTTCAGGTTGTCTCAGCTGATCGCTGATGCATAACCCGTGGTCTTTATGCCGTTTGCCTCGCAACTCAGAAAAGGGTGTGTTTGTATATAGGCTATAATATGCAACAATCGTGAACCTGATTCAGCCTTAACTTCTTCTAATCCAATTTAGTTTAGTCGCCGAGCACCATAGGCGGCGGGTGCATAAGGCTAGGGAAGGCTTAGCCTTCCCAAAAATTATGCTGGGTATTTTTTTAAATATATATAATATATGTGCGCAGCATTATAGAAGGCTATTGTGTTTGTGTGTGTGTGTTGTCGCTGCCCCCTGGTGATCGCTGATCGGATATAGGCTATACACTATACAGCAACTGGCCTAATCAGCATATGATTGACTAGCCTACTATTGGTATGTCTGTAAACCTCGTCCTTCCAGTCGCTTTGTAGGCAGCAAAGAGTAGCGCGCGCTGGTTTGTTTTGGGAAACAGCAAAACGCAAAATGTCTTTTTCAAGGCAAAGATAAAGTAGCCTAATTCAGAAGAAGAAGCTGTGAGTCGGCTGTCAGAACTCAGTGCCCGCACGGTTCACAGTTCACACCACTGCAGCAACACTGACACGTTCAGCGGAGTGACTGCTGTCTCTGTGCCGTCTAAGAGCCATGAGCCGCGACTCCCGGAGGGGCAGCAACACCGCCGGGTAATCTACACTGACTGACTCGAGACTTGAGAAAAAGACGTCCAAAAGTCGTTGTCTGTGTATAGGCTAATTCATTGGTAAAAGTATGCTAAATAACTCATTTTTAGACCATCTGGGAAATAAATAAATAAATAAATCCGCGGCGGCGGCCTCGCTCCGCTCGGCCGCGAGAGTCCCCCCCCAACGCAATTCTATAGCCTACCCAAAGGTAAAACGCACCCGCCGCCTATGCCGAGCACTATTAGCCCGCTCTCTGTTCATCGCCGGGGAATTGCATTTGTCGCACGGTGACATTAGCCCGCGTGAGCGTTTTATGAAGACGTATTGCGGTGCCGTTGTTAAGTGGGGCTTAATGATTTTTAATA